>NW_004524767.1:2228917-2243996 GCF_000260255.1 Octodon degus | reverse complement strand
ATGCCAGTGTCTGTGACATCATAGGTGGCTCCAATGCACAAAGATTTGTCCCAGGACACGTGCCCCCCAAAACTTCTGATGACAAAGGCCAGGGCCTCTCGGGGTACCTCACGGTTCAGGAAGAACTTCAGGCCTTCAAAGAGCTTCTTGTGCTTTTCTTGAGCCTCCAGCTCCTTCCTGCGGTTCTCTTCCTGTAACGCCATCTCCCCATCAGCAGGAAACTCGTCAGCCTGAGCTTCCTCCTCTGCCGCAGGCACCACCACACGGGCCAGGCTGGCACTGAGGGCTGCCAGTTTCTCCATGGAGCTCTCAGAATCCAATGCGTAGGCATCCTCCTTCGCCTTCACCTCTGCTTGGGCCTGACCCTCAAGCTTTGGCGGGTAGTGGAGGTTGAGCAACTGTTAGAGGCGGAAGTTAACAAAGCCCAGCAGGGTGGTGTAGAACTCAGTGAAAGTGGCCATGACCCTGTAGTCTACATCTGTCGGGTGATCATGGGAGAAGGCATAGGGTGTGATCCACACAATGGGCTGCCCCAGCAGCTCAGCCTGATAGTAAATGCCTTTGATGGACAGGAAGACCTTTCGCAAAGCACGGGCAGCAATGATGTAGTGCAGAAACTCCACGGTGAGCCGGCGGCACAGCTGGATGGTCTGCACGTGGCACTTGCCTGTCCGCGGGAAGGTGGAAAAGAGGAAGCACATGGACAGGGATCATCCAGGTCTCGCAGAGCATCGATGAATGTAGGGTACCGTTCCTTGACAATATGGTCAAGCTTGTAGTTGGGCTTATTGTCCTTCAGGCGCTCCACAGTGTTCCACTCGCGTTTCCCATAGGCCCTGCGGAGCT
Organism: Octodon degus; assembly: GCF_000260255.1. Taxonomy (NCBI): domain Eukaryota; kingdom Metazoa; phylum Chordata; class Mammalia; order Rodentia; family Octodontidae; genus Octodon; species Octodon degus. The sequence goes on along the minus strand of NW_004524767.1, from coordinate 2,243,150 downwards.
TCCGAACAAATACCTTGTATTCCCGGAATTTGTTGACAATGGGTTCATGGAGGAGAAACTTGATGTCTTTAATGAGATAAAAGGTTCGGGCTGCCATGGAACCCTTGTTCACTTTCTTCTTATGCTTGGGCTCATGGGGATAAATACCCTTCAGGATGCACAGCCGCCTAAAGTCTGCCAGGCTCAGCTGCAGCTTCTTCTGGGCTTTATTTCGGGTGATGTAGTTGGTGGCAGAACCCCGTTCATACTTTTTCTTCTCCAAGCCTCCCATGGTTCCACGTTAAAGGTTCTAGGAGGTCCGCGCCTATTAATTTATTGATGGAACCAGGGATTGAACTCAGGGCCTTGCGCTTGCCAGGGAAGTGCTTATTCCACTGAGCCATCTCCCCGGCCCCTACCTCTGATTCTTTCGATCACTTTAAAATAGTGCCTAAAATATTAAAAAATTTGCATTTCCTTACTTAATTCTTAGGAACAGACACAACTCTCTTTAATGACTTTAGATGATTAAATATTATGGTTCAATAGGATATTATAATGACTTTGATACCTACCCTTGAAGAGCAATTTTCTGATTAACAATTTCTGAGAACACTTAACAGAGCTATCTTTATTGAGGATGTAAAACACTAAGCTCTGAATTTTTTCCTATATAGAAATGTATTAATAGTCTCTGTAATTTAAGATAGGTGATTCTTTTTACTTAATGTAAAGGTTAAGCAGCATTGTCAACTTCATCAGCTTCTGAGCCAGCCAGTGTACTAGAAGAGCACATTTCGGGGATTGTACTGCTGAGTAACAGAGCTGTGATCCTGGCCTCTTCCTCTCTGGGACTGTTCCTCTGTTCCCTACCACAAATTAAGCAGCTTTTCTCTACCATGAAATTCTGCCATGATATTTCTCCTTGGAGCTAATCAGCCATGGGCTATAGCCCATGAAACTAAAAGCCAAATTAAACTCCTTATTTATTATTTTTTATTATTTTTTAAACTCATTTTTAGAATTATAAGTGTTGAGTAATGTGTCCCAGCAGCAAAAATAGTTGATTAATACAAAAATTTTGTAGTTGAGAAGTAAAGTTATTGCTGTGAGTCAAACCTTTCTATCTAATTTGCAGGCAGTGTTGGGGAAATTTTGGAAAGGTAGGCTATAGAATTCCTAGAATGCTGTAAGAAGAGCTTGCTGGGAAATTTTTGTTGGAGTTTAGAAGATCAGAATGTTCTTAGGACTGCAGACAGCAAATATTAGGCTCAGGAAGTTTCAGTTAGGAAAAACGGGATGGGGCGCTAACTCAGTAGAATAAATGCTTTCCTGGCAAGTGCAAGGGCCTGAGTTCAATCCCCAGTTCAGCAATAAATAAATAAATAATAAAATAAAAAGGTTAAAAAAATAAAAAGGAATAACCTCCATGGGCAAGTGGACTAAAGAGACTAAGTGTTACACCTTGCCAAAATTCTTGTCTGTATCTTGCTTGTGTCTTGAGGCACAGGAAGAAGCTGAGTTAAAGTGTGGCAGAATAATTATTCTGGCAGAGGATATTTTAAGCAAATTTAATGTCCATGTTGTGGCTCAGCTACCACGGACAGCCAGATTTATAGTAAGAACCAAGTGCAGAAAGCAGAGAAGGATTTGTAAATCTTCAATTTTGATTTGAAATGAAACATGTATGAAGTTAGAGCCAAAAGAAATATAGTTTCTGAAAATATTATTGTCACTGCAAATGAAAGCATTTTGGCTCCCTGCCTATAGCAGGGCTATGTAAGGAATTATTACACCAGATTCTCTACACTATGTTCAGCCGTCCAGGTTTGCAGAGATGACTGCAGCCACAGTCCACTGATACCAGATCGTGGCTTGACTCTGACTTACAGGCATACCGAGTGCAGAAGCTGTAGAGTCAATGAGACTAAAGTTTAAAGGAAGGCCTGAGAAGCCAGGCAAAATAGGAAGAATAAGTTAAAGTTGTAATGGAGACCTCGGGAAGTTACAGAAGCCAGGAACATGGGAATGTGTGACTTAGGTAGGCCCCAGGCAGAACCAGCCCAAAAGAGAGGACATGGGGGGGGGGCTGGGGGAGGTGACCAGCAGGTCCACTGGGGGAGGGGCCATGCGAAACCTCTGAGGCTTACATCTTCCCACCATGCGCCCAGCTTTCTGAGCATTGAACTATAGGACTTTAGATCTGCCTTGGTTATTGACTAATTGTTTTGGTCTTTCTTTGTATCCTCCTGTACTTCTTCCTTGGAATGGGAATGTTCACTGTGTGTCACTGTATGTTGAAATTAATTAATTTGCTTTTTTAAATTTTGTGGAAGTTCACAGATGTAAATCTTTTGCTCTTGCCAGGAGTCTTAGAAGAGACTTTCATGTTGACATACTGGGGAAAGGATTATTGTGTTTTGATTATATGTAGATTGGTGGGTCGTTTTAGGCAAAATTATGATCTGTGTTTACCTGGAGAGTAAATATGGCATAAGGAAATATATGTGGTTTTAAAGGTGACAATCAGTAGAATGCATACTGCTATGCTGGATTGTCAACTAGACTGATCTGGCCTACCCCGAAGAAAGGTACCAGTGATACTGAGTGCTACCTGAAGCATAGATTGAAAATGAGGTTTAGACAAGATGATGCAAATAGAATTTTAAAAAATGATTTCTTCACTGTACCATTAAAAGCTTTCATAAAATTATTACAAGAAATATCATATGGTAAGCAAATTCTGAAAACTGGATTCATCACAAGACAGAAAGAAAATCAGCTTCTAGAAGAGAAGATAAATGGATAATGACCATAGTGCTCTAGTGTTAGTAACAGGCTATAGGTTGTCACATGGTGTTTCAGTTACAACCAAGATGCTCAAAACATACTAGTTCAGTACTCACATCTTACTAGATGTCCAACAACCATTATATTTTAATAATAATAATAATAATAGCAGTAGTAGTAGCATTAATTATGGCTCATACTTGTGTAGTTTTTATTATGAGACAGGTTAGGCAGTTAACTTGTGACTTACATTCTCACATTTAATCTCAGCTCTATCTTCTATGAGTAGAATATGTTCCTACATTTTTGCAAGAGAAGACAAATATTTGAAGAGATTTACCCCACATCTCCCAGATATAAAGCTGTGGAGCTGAAATTCCCATCCAAGCAGGCTGACGATTCCTGCACTGTAAGTGCTGGACCTGACCAGCAGGGAAGGAAATGCTCCTGTGATCTTCTAAGCATCTCATCCATGCCAATGAGGATTTTAAACACCAAGCGGGAGTTGGCCTTTTAGATTGAAGTCCTAAGGGATAAACAACAAAAAGAAACTTTGAAATAAAAGGTGTGATAACCACAAACAAAAGACTGTCTTACTAGCATAAAGCTTTCATCAAATGTATATCCACTGAGCTTTTAAGAGCATTACTAAGAACTCCTAGAAAATTTGCACCCTATAGTTAATTTAGCATTTGTTTGAACTGTTCTAATATCTTATTTTCTAATCTATCTCTTCATTGCTTCTGGTGGACTCTAAGAGTATGAATACATAGACAAACTGTTTTCCTACATATTCTAGAATTCTCTGCATAAAAAATTTTCCCAGCCTCTAAAGAGCTAGTTATTAAATACTTTTTCATTTGAAACTTACACACAGATACAGGAATAAGTTCAGGGCCGGGGAGTTGGCTCAGTGGAATAAGTGCTTCCCTGGCAAGCCCAAGGGCCTGAGTTCAATTCCTGGTTCCAAAAAAAAAAAAAAAAAAAAAAAAAGCTTCTAGGAATAAGTTCAATATTTTCCCACAAAATTCAATTTTTATTCATGTATCTATCTATTTATTTATTTATTTAGTCTCACTACACAGCTTGGACTCTTAGTAGTCTTGCCTCAACCTCCCCAGTGCTGGAATTATAGGTGTGTACCACCATACCCAGTTTCAGTGGCTGGCAGGGTCACCTAGTGTTCTGGGGCCAGCACAGCATGCAGTATTAGGGATTGAACCCAGGACCTTCTGTTTGCCAGGCAGGTACTTAGACCACTGAGCTAACTCCTCAGTCCCACAAAATTCAATTTTAATGTTCAGGCTTAGATGACCTTTAGAAGACAAGGAAAGACAGTGCGTATGTACACACATGTAATCTTACCCCATCAGTATCCTGTTCCCCCATTCTTACATGAAATGATCATTATTTGTTCTTCATATTGATATAGCTAAGTATGAATGGCAATTCTGTGAGTGAAAAATAAATTTTGTTATTTGAACATCTATTTTTCTCCTTAGCTCATTCTTCCAGACCCATTTTATATGTACAGCCCCTCATGTTTCCCAATTCTTTACAATGGTGACATTAGTGGCACCAACAATCAGAGCTGGAAAGAAAAACGTGGACGGGAAGTGCTCTGTCTACCAGCTGGATGATGCTCTGTTGCCTTTATCTGCCTGTGGAGTTGTGTCCCTCGCTAGGTTTTCCCCCTGCCACATGAAATCCATGGTTTTCAGACCAGAAATGCTCTCCTAGGTATACCATTACAGAAACAAGGGATACGGCTGCAGATCACGCACCTGCACAAGTCACACGCTTGCTACTGTGTACGTTCCTACTGGGTGAAAGCCAAGTCTACCTGCAGATTAGCATGCTTCTGAGGTAACCCAGCAGCCCACAGCTTAATGCCAGTGCTCTAATTGACTCGATTCACCTGAAGATCACCTTATTTGTCCAGAGTGCTTCCCTGTAATTGTTTATCTTTTTTTCCTTATTTTTGGAAAGATTATCTAGGAAAAGATGGTATAAATGGTATCAGATTTATGAACAAAGAAACATTTTGTAATATTGGCTAAATAAGTCTATAAAATCCAAGTTCCCAGAAACACCCTCCCATTTTGGAAAGGACATCATGCTTTTGGTCTTAAGAAGATTCCGAGTGGATTTATTTTTATTGTTTAAAGGAATGTTTCTTGGGCTGTTATTCTATTTTTCTTTGTAGCATACATAAATAAATACAACATATATATTTTACTCTACCAATAATTTTAAGTCCTGAGGCAAAGATTTAAACTGTTATTTATTTCTTGTTTTCTATATAATAAACTTTTGCAAACTTATATATTGTTTTCTGCTAGTATATATTGTATTGTGAAAATAAGTAGCTCACTGGTGTTTATCTATAATTTATTGGAACTTAGAAAATCTTAAAATAGATGTATTTGAAGAAAAATACTATTATTCCAGTGTTTCTGTATGCAGAACTATGACTTAAGAAAGTTAGAAAAACTGCCTGTATTTCCACAATAATTTTAGATATAGTTGTCTGAACCTAGATTTTTATGTTCTTACCTATCCTGATAAAATATACCAAATGTATAAAAAGTTTGCACATAACAGAATAGCCAGTAAAAACAGTGAGTAAAGACAATTACTTTATATACGATGTTATTGACACAGAATCAGCCAATATGTTTAAACCTAATAGTCTTATAGTTCTATGTACTGACAGAATTAATCACTGTGCCTTTCAGAATTGATTAAACTAAGAATGAAATGCAAGCAAAAGAAAACAAAAACTGACAACACAAGAACGTTTATAATTTTTGTGACTCTTGAGTCTGACTTCTTCAACTTGAGGTTTATATGCAAACAGGAAATTATTTGGGAGTCAATCTATTAAAATATTTGATATTGTAGGGTTAGCATAAGACACAAATATGGAAATATTAAAGCATGAAGGGACTGAATCTGCTTCAACTTCTAAATAAGAAGTATGAAGGGGACTTTGGAAAAAGGATGCAAGAGTTTAGATGGGACAAGGTATCCCATGTAGGCTAGAATTCACCTTAGGAAGCTGACACATCAAAAGATGGACTTGAGAACATCAAAAATGAGTTAGGCACTTCCAGCACCACAACGCCATGGTGAAAATTTGAGCCTGAGACAGTGAAGGACCCGGAGTGGTACGAAGGCATGATGGACTGCTTTGTCTTGACTCTGCACTGTTCTTCATTTTGTGGTTTTAGGATTTAAAATCTTAGTCCTTTCTAATTTTTTCATTCTCTTTGCTGTTTAAACAGGTGTAGTAGAAAGAAAAACAGTAAAAAGAAAAGAAAACTTGATCATGGATTGTCCAGTCTAATTCTAAACAAATCTTTGGCACTAAACCATGCATCTTTGAGTTTACTATATTATTTACACAGATCTAGCCAATATGTTTAGACCTAATAGTCTTAGAGCCCCAAGTACTGACAGAATTAATCAGTGTGTCTTTCAGAATCGATTAAACTAAGAATGAAATACGAACAAAAGAAAACAAAAACTGACAACACAAGAGCATTTATAGTTTTTGTGGCTCTTGTATCTGGCTTCTTCAACTTGAGTTTTTTAATGCGAACAGGAAATTATTTGGGCACTAAATCTTTCCAGTGGAGGGTCCTACCAACTCTTTACACCCAAAGGCTCTTCAGACAAAGATATCAAATGAAAGTGTACATTAATTTATATTTTTACCACCCTATTCTTCCAACCTCAGCAAAATAAAAAGATTCTAAGTATCATTTCCTGTTAATAACTTTTATTTACATTGTTAAAAACTTTCATAATAATTCCCACAATTTATTTCCATTAAGGTCATTACAAACTCTTTGGGAACACACTAGGTGAACATATTTACTTCATTTTCTAGATAAATCCTAGTTTTCTCATCTGCAAGTATTTGAAGCTCTTTCACAGTTTCAGTGAACGTGGGTCCAGTATGTGATCCACACACTTTCTGACACCTCTACTGCAGACCTCAGAGACTCTTGCAGACTTGAAACCATCGTAGGGCAAAGTGTGACGTGGTTTCCTAGATCTGACTGAACCACAGTAAAACAGAGAGCACATTTGAGGCAAAGTAACACCTCAGTCACAGCCTGACAAGAATGCTCACCTTGGAGGTCTTCTTCTCACTCATTCTCCCACCCAGTCAGCTATGTTTTCCTGCATATTATCCTCTTGATGTTCCTTCACCTGCACATTCTTTTAGCCCATTCCCTCCATCATGACTCAAGTTGTGGGCCTTGTTATCATAATGGTCTTATTCACCTGCGCATCAGTTTTAATGGATTCACATGAAGTACAGAACGCATTTCAGTCTCCCATACTGTGTAGAATACCTAAGGGCCTCAAAGTCTGGTCCCAGGATTCTGTTTAGTGGAATCTGAAGGCAAGCATCATATGGAAAATGAGTTATGTTCATCACTTCCTGAAATCTGCCAAGGTACCAATATTTATACTAAGAAAAGGGGCAAATACTACCACTCGGGTTTTCTTCCACCAGAGAAGAGGCTGTTAAACATTTTCCTGTACCTCTCAGCTTCTGTTGCAAACTCCACTCTCATTCTGTTTGGTGCATGCATTTGATACTTTCTACATGTGTATCTCTTCCATCGTCTTGCAGTATACTTCCACACATTTTGTAAAGGTGAAAAACATGATGTTTAATGGAATGTTATTTTTTTGTTAGTTTTTTATTGTAAAGATTTCTTCCTTTTTTTTTTAAAGAGGCCTGACTTCATTCTCTAAAAGAAAGTAAAAGCCATATTTATTTTTCCAGGCCAAGATGCAATACTATAGACTCTCAACTTGTGCTTTATTTTTTTCACTGTTAAATATATTTCCTCTGGGATACTGTAAAAATTACTTCTAATTCATACCATTTAACATCTTACTTAGCACTACTGTCTTTATCCTTGTTACTAGACTATCAATTTTATGAGGGTGAAGTTTGCATTTTATTCATGTTTATTTCCATATTGCCACATTTTATGTGAGGCAAACTAATGAGGCTTAGTGATTAATGTTATGTAAATGGATAGATACCACCGAACATTTCACTGGGTTCATATATCCCTACTTCTTCCATTTCCTCCTGCAAGTCTGCCAACTCTTATCAAAAGTATTTAAAAAGGTCTCAGAAAAAGAAATAAAACCCTACATATTGACACTGCATGATTGAATCTGACTATTCTAAATGCCAAGTGAGTCATAGGCCCTACTTTTGAATGACACTTAAGAAGGCAATAAATTGAGAACAAAATGTTAGAATAGCTATTGAGCTTCAGATATTTTTCTAAGGAAAATAATGAAAACTAGCACCATTTTTACAGCAGATGCCCCTAAAGGTCAGAAACAGAGAGAGAGAAAAAAAAAAAAAAAACTTGGAAAAACATGTTCTGTAGAAATGTTTACTTAAATTTTACTTGTGGGGGAGAGGCATTTGCATGATAAAATTGCTTTACTACCAGCATACTAGACCTACTTTCTCAGTTTGAAAACAAAGCCAAGGAGTTCCAGTGTTACATTCATTTTATTTTGTTTCTCGCCAGCACAAATGCAGACTACTTACAAATCTAATGAACAGCCCCACTTCTTCCTTAACTGCTTATACATATTCCCTCATATTTAGGGATCTACCCAAGTCAGCACAAATAATTTTAAAGACAAAATATGTCGTACATGCTCTTTTCTTATTCAAGAGGATATTGTCACTTCCAAGGTCTTAATTTCCTAAAATGACTCCATCAACATGTTCACTCTGTGGACAATTGAAAGAGCCGATTCGTTGGGCAGGAGAGCAGGTGTCACTGACTGCCCATGTAGAAGCAGCTGGTGGTTTACATTAAAATCATCTTCATTAGCTCTATTGCTGGAGAAATGGGCCAGGACTACATCCATCAGGGAACTGATGTCTCTGCTTTGTCCTGTTTTCTGCCTGCACATCACCCTTAGCTTCCACAGAGAGTGGGCATTTCACGATCCCTTGATGACAAACGAAATAAACAAGGGGATTCTCACTGGATCAGCACAAAACCACCCACATGGCTGCAAAAAATAATCCGAAAAGTATGCACACGTGCTAATTGTACTCTGTAACATTACCCTCATGGAGGAAGAATTGTAGAGTTAACACTGAAAATTTTCATAATTAACATCAAGATGAAGAAACTCCTGTGGGTTTTTCTAAGGGGAGAGAGAGAAAGAGAGATCTTTAAATTTAGGCTCAGTGTGTTGATGATAGCTGGTTGATGTAACTATACAAGGGAAAATTATCTCAAAATCCACTCTCTTGCTAAACAGAACAGTCTCCTCTTAGTGGTCCACCTTAGAAGAGTCAGCAGATGCTAGCTCCGTGCTGTGGAAACTGTCCTGGAAAAAGGTCACTCCCTCCAACAATGCAAAGCAGAGAAGAAGGTGTAAAATTTCACAGAGAATAATTCAGGTCATTGACATTGTGCATTCTGATCCATAGCTTAGTGCTGGTAATTCTAAACATTATTTAGCCTCAATATACACATATAGGAGGAATCATGTGTCATCTGCACATGCAATGGGAAGTAAGCAAACCATAAAAGTATCAATACATTAAATGATTGTGTACTTTAATTGGGACAATAATTATAAATAATAGCAGCTAAGCATTTTGTCCAGTTTCTTCATCTGGCATTTTCTAACTGTATTTCTCTCACTGACCCGTTTAACCCTCAGAACACTTCCAGAGATACATATCACTTCTCTGGTTAGCCATCTGAAGATATCAAGACAGAGAGACAGCACTTTTGTTCCAATTCCCCCAACTAGTAACAAGTGTCAGCAGAAACTAACCTAGCAGTTCCATTGCCAGAGCTTTGTTTTTGGGCTATTTGCAAATTGAATGATGATAAGTTACCAAGAAATTTTATATTTTAGTAGATTAGGATATTAATAAAAATATAAAATATATTTGCCCAATTATGTAATTTGGGCATTCACTTTCTTCTGTTTTATCCAGACATTTGAATATGTAGAACAGAAGTTTTCAAAATGTTTCTTTAGATAATAACTATGTATGCTCTTACTAAAGATTGCAGGAAATCTTGAGACATTTTCAAAAGGGTCTGGTTTAGAAGAATTGTGATATCTTTTTGCAGATTTCATTTGCCAGATCACAAAATGCATATTCATGCTCCAAAAAGAAAAAAGAAAACGGTGGCTGTTCACCAGCTTTTGCTGGCTGTTTATCACATGTAAAACATTAGCATTAATTCATTTAATTGAAGGTTTATGAACTCAGATTACCCGTCTCACTTAACAGACGAAAAGGCTGATTACAAATGTGAAATATACAGCCTGAGGATACAAACTATACTGAAACTTAAGTCAGTCTGGTCTCAGATCTTCACTGTCTTATCTGTTGAGAGCCCTTAAATTTTTAAAATCTATATAACTTTGTAATTACTACCAAGACAGTTAAACTGTAGCCGTGCGAATCCTGACGCCCTGTGTCTGCTTTCGTCTCACCTCCTCTTCCTGCCTCTGGTTGGTGAGATCCCTGACAATGAGAGCCACTGCATTGGCAGCCACACTTTCTCATAAGCATCCCTGACAGAAATAATTACTGAAATGTAGTTGTTGAATGACTTGATGTTTGTAGACTGACCTTCTCTCCTGAATCACCTATTCACATAGCCAATGTTATGGCTAATTATTTGAGCCTGTAGTAGAAAACATGGGTAGAATCACAGCTCTACTACATTCACAACCTTGAGAATGTAAAATATAATAATTAGAATATGTAGAAATATATACAATAATTAGAAAAAGCATGGAAAAACTGCAGAATGAAAAGTACGTACTGTCTTCCCCACCAGTAATTATTAATTCAAAATTATGTTTTAAGGGCCAAATTTAAAAATCATTATCTGTTCTAAAATATGATAATGCATGGAAGTTGTGCTAGTAAGGTGTTAGACACGACAAGCCTGAATTCTACCTTTTCCTCTTTACCATTTTAGCGAATGTACTTGGTGTTAAGCTTCATTTTCCTGATGTTAAATAGTCCTGTTTCTTTGTTTGTGAAAATTGACAGAAATTAAATAAGAAAAAGTACCCAGGATAGTGTCTGGAGCATAAGTGTCCAAGTACTCCAGTGGACTCTAAATCAACTCCAATTGTGATTTCTGAAGAATTAATTTCCTCGTCAGGGAACTGGATCCTTCGATGCTGGTGTGTTCACAATGTGGTACGCGGAGTTTTCTTCTGATCTTGCCCATTTCTAAGAGATTCATTCCTCATTTTTGAAACTTGCTGATGTTATAAGAACAAGGAAGCAAATGCATGTTGAGACTCAGCCACAGTAGCCTGTCCACCCAACGGGCCACTCGCCAAGCTCTCTAACAAAGTGAACGTTGACTTTTGAAGTTTCCCTCATCTAGATATAGACCTAAGCATGTTGGGATGTATTAGATTGTCATAGATGAGATGAAAGAGACTAGCAGTTCTGAATAAACCACATGAATGCCAGAATAAATCTGCTACAATTTCTATTAGAGTACAGGCTTTTCTGACATGTCATTGCTAAATGCTCTACTTTACAAGATTGAAACTGCCCAAAGTCACTCGCTTGCCTAAATAGGATCAATACCAAAAGGGATTTACTACTCAGCTCGGTGCATGAATCTGCTGTGATTAAGGCTGCTTCCCAACACTGAAAATTTTCCTGTTATTGTTCCGTGGAAGTAATGAAATGCATGCCCTTTAAGGATGGGAGACAGAAAGCACTTTGTTTTTCCATGGTAGCTATTACTTTCATTCACTCGTTCCTGGATTTGTTTCTCAAATATGTGTTGTGTTCGCACTGAACAAAATACTTTGCAGGCTAATGGGTTAGATGACTCATATATCCTTCCCTTGAGGAGCTTGTTCTCTGAGAGGAAAATAAATATGAACCTAAGTAGATTAATTTCACTATTAAGACTTTTACTTGTCGGAAGAACACTGTGATACAGTTTCATGATAATTCACACTTGGCTTGGAAATCGTAAAATGCTTTGGAGAAGCTTGAGCATTTGAATGTAATTTTAAAGAAGGACAAAAATTTGAAAGGACACAGATGGAGTGGAAACTTCATAGTGTAGCATGGAATAGACTTTAAGCTTTTAAAATAAAATATGAGATAGTATGCATCCAACATGAGAATTATCTTTTAGACTTTTCTAACAAAAATCCTGAAGATCATATACAGTATTGTTAAGCACATTCCAAGGATTTTATTCACATCCAGGTTTAAGTATTTGAAAAATAAGCTGGACTTTCTAGTATTCCAGGAGATGTTCTATGCAGAGAAGTCTCAAAAAATGAAGACTAGAAATTTAATTTGACCCAACTATTCACCTTCTAGGTGTCTTTGCAAAAGAGTTAAAGACATCATGTTGCAGTGATAGAGGTATATCCTTGCTTATAGCAGCACCATTTATGATAGCTAAACCTTGGAAGAAGCCTATATTGCATTATTATATGAATGGCTAAATAAAATGTGGCATTTATATATGGACAGGCATGACAACCAGTACCAGAATAGGCACTGCAGCATGGCGCTGAAGATCTACCACTTCAGGAGTTCTGGAGGAGATCTGGAGTCAAGCAGCTCAAATGTGAGTGCAGGGACCAGGGCCCCTAGCGCTGCCTCTATGGGACAAGCACACTGCTCTGCTGTCCCAGAAGCCCACTGTGGTCACAAACTCAGCCCCAGTAAAAATAAATAAATAAATAAATAAATAAATAAATAAATAGTGACGTTTAATGAGATGAAGACACTCTTTCTTTGAAAGAGGAAAATGAAGCAGAGAGAAGAGATACTGATAGCTGCCCTTGTGAGAAAGAGTCAGGCTAAGGGGCTCCAAGAAGATGGAGGACCTGTGGCCCTGGCCCCCAGCTACTTCGCCCTGAACTTGCCTTTGTGCAGCTTCTTTCTATTTACTTGTCCTTGACCTACATTTCAAGGTCTTATCTTCGGGTGATCACGAAGTTGGCAAGGGGGGGGCCTTTTTCTTGGTTACTTTAGAGTTAGTAAGGGGTATATTTCCATTGTGTTCTATGAGCATATGATGAACACAATGACCATAGAGCAGATAGCACAGTGAACCTAGAGTAGATAGACAGACAGACAGACAGACAGACAGACAGACAGACAGACAGATAGAAGTTCATGCTTAGGTGTGAGGACATATTGTTTTAAAGCTAGCCACCCACCCTTGTTTTCCCTAGATTCTACTGGGATTGGTGGTGGAGGTGGCTTACCATCTGTGTACCTGGCTTTCTCTATGTGTCCTGCCAGTGCATGCTTTCTCTGGTCTCTTAGTGTAAGTCCCAAGGCCATTTGCTGGCATTACCTAGATGTTCTACTCCCCTACCCTTTCGACTTATTTCCCAGTAAAATTTCTCCAGTAACGTTTGTTTTTCATTCCTTCTGGTCAGGATTGGCTAGAACACCTGAGGAGGCACCTGTACTTTTTTTTTGTTTTGTTTTTTGCCCCTACACTAGCCATAGCTACAAGAGGGAAACAGACCCCTAAGAGAAAGTTGGGCCTCCTTAAACAACTCCAGGGGGAAGAGGTGTGGAGACAGTGCCTCCAACAGCACTGGTGCAGACCAGGGCCGGGTCCCCAGAGCCAGAGTACTTCTGGCCTGGAGCCTACGCTAGCCCAGTCACAGTACCTTTTGTGCATCTGCACAGAAGCAGGGACTCAACTCAACCAAATTCCAGTGCAGGAGCAGAAAAGGGGACTTCTCTAATTACCACAAAATGAATCCTGATCCGTAGGAGCAGTGGAATCCCAGTTCTGGGGCAACTCTGCTCCAGAGGAGTCTGCACCTTGCAATGAGCCTTGCTTTGGCTTCACAACTTCTCCCTCTTTTATTTTTAAACTGAATGGAGAATCCTGAGCTGGAAAGCAATCAAGTTGGGGGTTGTGCCTTGCATCCACTAAAATTATAATTATCTCCAGGTTTAAGTAAGTCATTCCTAAAAATTCCATACTTTTTACATTAGAAAATATGTTTTCTAGGCTCTTTGTGTAAGGTTATGAACTTTATTTAACCTTTTTTGGGTTAGTGTTCTATAACTGTAATAGTGTTTTAGAAACTGTTACAAAAAAATGTTGTGTAGAAAACTACACCACATTTTCTTACATTCCTAGAGCCTAGTGTAGAGCCCTTGGCTTGTGGCAGCACCACAATGACCTCTGATCCCATGGCTACAAATAATTACACAGAGATGTAGATAGCTGGGGCGATAGCTCAGCAGCATAAGTGTCTGCCTGGCAAAAGCAAGGTCCTGAATTTGGTCCCCATTGTCCCCCAAATATATATAGTTTTGTACATAGAGATACATATGTTATTTTTAAAACTTTACTGGTAATGGGAAATTTTGTATTCCTGTCATCTATTTTTCTTA
>NW_004524767.1:2197723-2228817 GCF_000260255.1 Octodon degus | reverse complement strand
CTTCATTTTCCTGATGTTAAATAGTCCTGTTTCTTTGTTTGTGAAAATTGACAGAAATTAAACAAGAAAACGTACCCAGGATAGTGTCTGGAGCATAAGTGTCCAAGTACTCCAGTGGACTCTAAATCAACTCCAATTGTGATTTCTGAAGAATTAATTTCCTCGTCAGGGAACTGGATCCTTCGATGCTGGTGTGTTCACCATGTGGTACGCGGAGTTTTCTTCTGATCTTGCCCATTTCTAAGAGATTCATTCCTCATTTTTGAAACTTGCTGATGTTATAAGAACAAGGAAGCAAATGCATGTTGAGACTCAGCCACAGTAGCCTGTCCACCCAACGGGCCACTCGCCAAGCTCTCTAACAAAGTGAACGTTGACTTTTGAAGTTTCCCTCATCTAGATATAGACCTAAGCATGTTGGGATGTATTAGATTGTCATAGATGAGATGAAAGAGACTAGCAGTTCTGAATAAACCACATGAATGCCAGAATAAATCTGCTACAATTTCTATTAGAGTACAGGCTTTTCTGACATGTCATTGCTAAATGCTCTACTTTACAAGATTGAAACTGCCCAAAGTCACTCGCTTGCCTAAATAGGATCAATACCAAAAGGGATTTACTACTCAGCTCGGTGCATGAATCTGCTGTGATTAAGGCTGCTTCCCAACACTGAAAATTTTCCTGTTATTGTTCCGTGGAAGTAATGAAATGCATGCCCTTTAAGGATGGGAGACAGAAAGCACTTTGTTTTTCCATGGTAGCTATTACTTTCATTCACTCGTTCCTGGATTTGTTTCTCAAATATGTGTTGTGTTCGCACTGAACAAAATACTTTGCAGGCTAATGGGTTAGATGACTCATATATCCTTCCCTTGAGGAGCTTGTTCTCTGAGAGGAAAATAAATATGAACCTAAGTAGATTAATTTCACTATTAAGACTTTTACTTGTCGGAAGAACACTGTGATACAGTTTCATGATAATTCACACTTGGCTTGGAAATCGTAAAATGCTTTGGAGAAGCTTGAGCATTTGAATGTAATTTTAAAGAAGGACAAAAATTTGAAAGGACACAGATGGAGTGGAAACTTCATAGTGTAGCATGGAATAGACTTTAAGCTTTTAAAATAAAATATGAGATAGTATGCATCCAACATGAGAATTATCTTTTAGACTTTTCTAACAAAAATCCTGAAGATCATATACAGTATTGTTAAGCACATTCCAAGGATTTTATTCACATCCAGGTTTAAGTATTTGAAAAATAAGCTGGACTTTCTAGTATTCCAGGAGATGTTCTATGCAGAGAAGTCTCAAAAAATGAAGACTAGAAATTTAATTTGACCCAACTATTCACCTTCTAGGTGTCTTTGCAAAAGAGTTAAAGACATCATGTTGCAGTGATAGAGGTATATCCTTGCTTATAGCAGCACCATTTATGATAGCTAAACCTTGGAAGAAGCCTATATTGCATTATTATATGAATGGCTAAATAAAATGTGGCATTTATATATGGACAGGCATGACAACCAGTACCAGAATAGGCACTGCAGCATGGCGCTGAAGATCTACCACTTCAGGAGTTCTGGAGGAGATCTGGAGTCAAGCAGCTCAAATGTGAGTGCAGGGACCAGGGCCCCTAGCGCTGCCTCTATGGGACAAGCACACTGCTCTGCTGTCCCAGAAGCCCACTGTGGTCACAAACTCAGCCCCAGTAAAAATAAATAAATAAATAAATAAATAAATAAATAAATAGTGACGTTTAATGAGATGAAGACACTCTTTCTTTGAAAGAGGAAAATGAAGCAGAGAGAAGAGATACTGATAGCTGCCCTTGTGAGAAAGAGTCAGGCTAAGGGGCTCCAAGAAGATGGAGGACCTGTGGCCCTGGCCCCCAGCTACTTCGCCCTGAACTTGCCTTTGTGCAGCTTCTTTCTATTTACTTGTCCTTGACCTACATTTCAAGGTCTTATCTTCGGGTGATCACGAAGTTGGCAAGGGGGGGGCCTTTTTCTTGGTTACTTTAGAGTTAGTAAGGGGTATATTTCCATTGTGTTCTATGAGCATATGATGAACACAATGACCATAGAGCAGATAGCACAGTGAACCTAGAGTAGATAGACAGACAGACAGACAGACAGACAGACAGACAGACAGACAGATAGAAGTTCATGCTTAGGTGTGAGGACATATTGTTTTAAAGCTAGCCACCCACCCTTGTTTTCCCTAGATTCTACTGGGATTGGTGGTGGAGGTGGCTTACCATCTGTGTACCTGGCTTTCTCTATGTGTCCTGCCAGTGCATGCTTTCTCTGGTCTCTTAGTGTAAGTCCCAAGGCCATTTGCTGGCATTACCTAGATGTTCTACTCCCCTACCCTTTCGACTTATTTCCCAGTAAAATTTCTCCAGTAACGTTTGTTTTTCATTCCTTCTGGTCAGGATTGGCTAGAACACCTGAGGAGGCACCTGTACTTTTTTTTTGTTTTGTTTTTTGCCCCTACACTAGCCATAGCTACAAGAGGGAAACAGACCCCTAAGAGAAAGTTGGGCCTCCTTAAACAACTCCAGGGGGAAGAGGTGTGGAGACAGTGCCTCCAACAGCACTGGTGCAGACCAGGGCCGGGTCCCCAGAGCCAGAGTACTTCTGGCCTGGAGCCTACGCTAGCCCAGTCACAGTACCTTTTGTGCATCTGCACAGAAGCAGGGACTCAACTCAACCAAATTCCAGTGCAGGAGCAGAAAAGGGGACTTCTCTAATTACCACAAAATGAATCCTGATCCGTAGGAGCAGTGGAATCCCAGTTCTGGGGCAACTCTGCTCCAGAGGAGTCTGCACCTTGCAATGAGCCTTGCTTTGGCTTCACAACTTCTCCCTCTTTTATTTTTAAACTGAATGGAGAATCCTGAGCTGGAAAGCAATCAAGTTGGGGGTTGTGCCTTGCATCCACTAAAATTATAATTATCTCCAGGTTTAAGTAAGTCATTCCTAAAAATTCCATACTTTTTACATTAGAAAATATGTTTTCTAGGCTCTTTGTGTAAGGTTATGAACTTTATTTAACCTTTTTTGGGTTAGTGTTCTATAACTGTAATAGTGTTTTAGAAACTGTTACAAAAAAATGTTGTGTAGAAAACTACACCACATTTTCTTACATTCCTAGAGCCTAGTGTAGAGCCCTTGGCTTGTGGCAGCACCACAATGACCTCTGATCCCATGGCTACAAATAATTACACAGAGATGTAGATAGCTGGGGCGATAGCTCAGCAGCATAAGTGTCTGCCTGGCAAAAGCAAGGTCCTGAATTTGGTCCCCACTGTCCCCCAAATATATATAGTTTTGTACATAGAGATACATATGTTATTTTTAAAACTTTACTGGTAATGGGAAATTTTGTATTCCTGTCATCTATTTTTCTTACTCTCAAAAACTCTACTTGGTCAACTAAAAATAATTGGCTATGTGAGTCATTATGGACCTTTGTGCAGAAGAGATAATCCTGTAATTATTTCAAGAAACAGTGTTGCCTAGTTACTCTTTGCTAAACATTGTAGTCAGCACTATTGTCCTACAGATCCCTAATGAATGAATGTCCAGTGGAGACCCCAAAAGGGAAACAGGTGCTGCCTGTGGACTACAGCATATGAAGACTTATAGGGAACAAGGGGGTGAAGCAGAAGGTGTCGGAGAACTTGGGTAGAAGTGTTAGCCCTGGCATCTTGTCTGGCATATTGCAGACTATATTCATTCAATACTTACTGAGGGAAGAGTTTGGCCAACCCACCTGTCACCGAGAGATTCTTGACCATTTTTCTAAAATAGTTTTATTTACCTCATTGACAAAATGAAGGCAGATATCAAAGAAAGAAAAAAAAAAAACTTCTGTCAATTCCACAGTAGTATTACACCCTACTTCTATCACTTAAATAGTTTTATGTATTTAGGATTTTAAGAACTCTATAAAATATTATAGAGTGTAAAATTTTGTTCTTTGGGACTCTAACCATCTATATTCAAATAGAAATTAAAACTACTTTTGAAAGTATTTTGTCATTAATTTTAAGGAGAAAATAAAACTTCCAGTGCATATTAACATAAATGACATTTTTATTAAAGAGGATTATGTTTTGCAGAATGCAACTTACTTAGAAGAGTAGTAATATTTTAATTTTAGCAAATCTCTTTCATATATAACTCAATACAGTTAAATTTTTGCTTCTCCTGTAATTCTCCTGTCCTTTTTTGTCTCAGCAAATGATGAAAAGCTATTCATTTAAATATTCAGTTGAAAATAGTTTTGAAATGCTATCTTTGAGAGAGTTGTGATTTCGCTGATAGTAAACTAACAGTCCAGACTGTGGATGGAACAGTTACGTCCTTCCCACTTACACAGAACTGTGGGAAGAACATTTCTTATACAAAGGCAGCTTGTGGCTAGTCTTTTGTCAAGACAATAACAGATCCATGTTTTCTCATTCCCAGAATTCTCTGGGACCAAAGGAAGCACTGTAGTCTGAACCCACAGACCACTGTAACACATTTCAGGGGTGAACAAATCCTCCTCCTGCTGACAAGTCAATACACGCCTGGTAAACACAGAAAAAAGAAAAACACACAATGCCAAATGATAATAGGGAAATTATCTACTAGTGAAGGCAACTGACAAATGTATGAAATGATAATAAAACTAAAGGAAAATAAAAATCAAAATTGTCCAAAGAAATTATGTAGACTAGCTTGTATTCTCTGAGGTTCTCTTTTATTTTAAAAAGACCAAAAAAAAAAAAAAAAAAAAAAGTCCAGTAAAAATGATACAGAATTTCAAAACAAGATAATGGGAAAGTCCCTGGCAAGCACAAGGGTCTGAGTTCAATCCCCGGTTCCGCCAAAAAAAAAAAAAAGATAGTGGTAAAGTAACAATGGTCATTCTATTGCAAATTAGTATCTTCAAAGTAATTGCTCAGATAATCAGTACAGACATAAAAAAGATCACAAAATATAAGCACTAACTAGTTACTTAAATAAATTTATAACAATTATAAAAATCAATTCTCTTAGCTGTCTTGTGTATATATATATATATATGTATCTTTTTATTCCCTTCCTTGTTCTGTCTTTTCCCCCCTCCTAGCTGTTTTCTCCCTTTGAGCAATTTCTTTTCCTTTTGCTATATCTGTTATACCTACATTTTGTAGTACCTTATAACTATGTTAGATGTGTATTATTGAAAAAGAATACTTCTTATTTTTCTGGATCCCTCTTGATAAAAAAATTAAACATTATTTATTATACAGAGAATATTTATATCTAAAATAGTTAAATTTGAAGGATTCTTACAAATAAGATTACTAAGAAATATGTTCACTGAATAGAAAACTCATCTTGAAAATTCCAGGTAATTTTAAGTCTCACTCTACCTATTCTCTGTAATTTGATAAAGAATCCTTCTGAAATCTGAACATCGAGCTGCTGGTATTATTTCTCTTCTCCAGTGAGGTTTTGAGAAAGAAGGATCTTCATCACTTAGTGTTGTGACTGGTTTAAATTGAAAGTATGGATTGCAGAATTGCTGAACACTGTTAAAAGAGGAGGAAACTAGGCTTTCTACACTCTTTATCATAGAGGTGTTATAGTACTTTGAAACAAACCTCAAATGTATATTAAAAGGTGAAATACAAAATACATATCAAGCCAATTATAAGTGTTTTGTAATGATTGTTTTAAGATATCACATCTTTTCTCAAATCAATTAAAGAAATAGTTGCAAGTCAACACTAAATTAATATGAGAGTTGATGATATAAAGAAAACACCATAAAAGTACCTGCCAGTAAAAGTTAATATTAGAAATCGTATTGAATTTTGAAACTCCTGAACCCACATCTAAGTACAAATTATTAAATAACAAAGTTTCTGTTTGATGTAGAGCTTAATGATCTCTATATTTTTCTTTTTTTATTAATTTTATTGAGAAACAAATAGCAATGAGACAGTTTCAAAACTGACTCAAAGGACAGTTTCAATAATTAATATATTGCATATTGTTGTCTTCATAGTGACTATTCACAGGACAAGATGCAGACGTGATATCCTGTCCAAACACTATTAGTACAAATCTTTCTTCTCATTGAATTAAGAGAAAGTAGCTGTATATCTATCCTATTTTGTATACACAGATACAAAACGGTCCTTCATTTGTATCCCCTTTTCTGTTTAGTTTTTCCATTGATAGGTATTTCATTGCTATTTAAATATTTGTCTTGGTATTAACCATCCAGCAGAAAAGTATACAAACAAGGTATGAAAAGTAAAGCCATATTAATATGCTGAGCTGTAAAAGGCTTGTCAACAACTTCTGACATTGCCAGTCCTATGGATAACCCACTACTATTATAAACTACTGGACTATATTGGATTATTTTGCTGAATTCACACACCTACAATATTTAAATTTCTATATTTTTCTAATTGAGTATACCTTCTCTGAGTTATAACAATACTTTTATGTTTCCTTCCTCAATTTCTATAAAGAAAGTGTATTAAAATGTCCATTCAGGGTAGATATAATTTAAATAGTATTCACATATAATGAATAATGTTAAGATTTAGGTTGTCCACACAATCCATGATTAAATAACCAATTTTATGTCTGTATAGCATAATTAATTTCACAAATAGGAAATTAATCTTTTTGCAAATGAACATACTGTTTTATAATAATTTAACATAATCTAGCCATTCTTATAAGTAAGATTCATTTGAGTTGATTTCAAAGGTAAGAAGCATCAGTTCAAAACAACATTTTTTTGGTAGTTGTGATACAGGGAGAAAAGCTGATCTCGGGTGAGTGACCTCCAAACCATGTAGCGAACCTCCAAGTGACATGGGGAAAAACGATCTTCCGACCTGAACTGCATGAGTTCGTGTTCTCTAAAACTGAAGAATGAATTTTAGAAACAAAAGGAAGTTATGAGCAGGATATATTTATTGAAAGAAAGAAAGCTCCTGTCCGAGAGAGGGACAGGAGGGGGTCAGGAGCGGTTAGTTCCCCGGGAAGCTGTCTCTTCCAGGGACTTTTATAGTGTAAAATCATGTGGGGCTAAGGTGGAGAAAGGGGGAACTCCCTTAGATGGATGTGGGGTGGGACAGAACTATGGTCAACCAATGGGATTGCAAGCACCATTGCTCAGGTAAAATTGATTATGCCCAGGGTGTAATGAGAAAGCGAGTCACGAAGTAAGCGGGCATGAATAGGGACAGGGTTTCTTTCTGTTGGGGGCTGGCATGTGGGACAGGGTCTCTTCTCATTGGCGGTTGGGCTAGTGACTCACTTGGGTCTTTCCAGGTGATCAATACCTATTTAGAATATCAATCCCAGGTGCTAATCTTTTAGCATTTGTTTGAATTTAGGTCTTTAGGTCTAGTTCACAGCAGGAGCATCCGCCCCTCCCACCGTTGCTAGGTAGCTTGTCTCTCGTGCTGTCTCTTTCTAGGGCCTGGCCCTGCCTGACTGCCTATAATATTTCTGTTTAACTCGGCTGCCTGCAATAGTTGGAAAATGCTGTAAAAATATATCTATATCTATATATCTATATATCTATATCTATATCTCAGAAAATAGGAAACTATGGTTGACTGCAAAATTTGCTACCTGAATATTTTCCTTATTTCTTCACATTTTTGCATATTTTCTTCTATTAAATTTAGTTGCTTGAATGCTTTTCACAAATCTTTTTTTAAAACTCCAGTTTTATAATAAATCTTGATGTCATATATAAGTGAAGATGACAATAACAGCAAAACACTTTTTCTTACTTGATAGAGATTTAGTCCTTTATGGGTTAAAGACTAGCAAAATCAGTTATCCCCAAAATTAAAATCAATATTACAATTTAGCCTCACAATTAGCTTCAGGCAAACATGGTCAGTCAGTCCTTCTCAGGGGACACTGCCGTGTGTCTCGGCTTCACTCTAACCCTGTGAGTCTCGAAAGGTCTCCTTCACGAAATCCCACTCGGAGGCCTTCAAGACAGCTTTCCTCGGACAGCAGTTGAAAGTGTCTTTGAGAATACACAAGGACACTTTCTCAGGAGAGCTGTTGGGAACTCAGGCAGAGGCCTTCGGTGTCAGTGAGTGGACAGAGGACCGCAGGGACGCCTCTGAGGCTGGGAGCAGCGCTGGCAGATCGCGTTCCAGCAAAGCTTTTGGCTTCTCCTTTCTGGCTCTACAGCAGCACGATGTGGAATAAAATCGAGGGTCACAGAGAAATAACCAGGGAGAACATCTACCAGGAACATTTATGTTTTTATATAAATTCCCTGATTTCATCCCTAATTTAGACTGGGTAGACATGCATTTTTAATTACATTAATAACAAAAGATAATATGAGGCCTAGAGACTATATGTAAATGATTTCATAATTAACAAAATATTCCAATGCCAAGAATTGATGGTAAACTTGTACATTGTATGATGGGCCGTTGTGAATTAGGCCAGTGTGAATTCAATCATCCAGGAGATTGTGATAAAGATAAAGATACAATATAAAGGTGATAATTCAACATCACTCATGTGGTAATTCCCTAAAAAATTATGTGTCTAGAATTATAGACTAGGATGTAACAGAAAATATGTATTTTGTGCTAGGCATGGCTACTTGTGGCAAATATCCTGCCAAGAAAAATATGGAGGATCTTTATAATCACATGCTGTCTAGAGGAGTCCTCAGGCAGACTTAGATTATGATTTAAAAGAATGAAGAGCAAGTAAGAGTCTATGGATTGGACAAAAGCCAGTTTAAATGTCTTCCAGTTTGCTAGCTTCCTGCAGCCACATGGACTTGTTTCTATCCCTATTATTGATTGCTAAGTGCCCATGTTTCAGCAAGTTCCCTTGGACTGCATGACCAACTTCCCAGTTTCTTTTATCATAAAGTCCAATTTATTCTTCACTCTGTAACTACCTATCTTTAGGCCAATTTTCTGATAATACTTGTCTATAACAAAATGAAATTGAAAGTTAATAAAGAAGTGGGTCTTTTCTAACTATAGTTCTGCTGAAATACTAATGAGAAAGAGAATTCAAAGTATTGGTTGGGAGAGTGGAAATTTTTAACACTCTTCTGTATTGTATTTACCTTATCAATTTTATTGCTTTTGACGCTATTAAGAAAGTATTGCATAAAGAGCGAGTGCACAGTCTATCGAACTCTGCAATGCACTGGAGGTCCCCTAATGAAGTTTACCATGTAATTCCTAACTATATATGACACTCTTTGAAAAAAGAAGGTCTCAGAAAAACTTCACCTAATATTATATGACCACCTGGTGTCACTGGAAACAAAGTGGTATGTGTTATGTTCATTCAACAAAAGCCCGGTTATAAGAACACATAAAGGCTTAGGTAGGCTGAAGAAGCAAGTCAAACAAACAAAGTTTTCATTTTTACTTAAAAAATTGCACTCTGGTCCTGACCAAGAAGGTGAAAAAAATCACCAGCTGAGACACAATTGTCATGGTTTCTGCGACTTCCCCCAATGCTGTCATACTGGCATAGGCAGTGCTTAGCATTGTGTTCCTGACAAAAGTTCTTTGCACACCTCTCTATCCCTCCTATAACAGCTGTAATTCTGAGTACACTTAGTGCCATTCAAGGGACCAAGGAACTGTGAATGGATACATGCACTTAAAATGATGCCTGACTTTTTTAACCCTTTCCACCTTCAAGTATGAAAGAGCATATTGGTGTTTATAAGCTACAGAAATAAGTTAAACACCCTAATTACTCTTCAAAACACTACTAATCTGAAACCTAATGCCCATCAAGTATTCCTCCCAGGGCACTACCCTGAGAAACAATAAAAATCCTTCAAGGTTTCAGGGATCAACATGTGACACCATTTTGAAAAATAAAAATCTAAAGTTAGTCATTATGAAAATATTTGATTTTAAAGCAAAAACATATAAGTTCAAAGCAGACATTTCCAAGTTAGAAACAATAATTTGTCATTCATATGTATAGTCCATATTTTGCTTTTGGTTAAATATACATTGTTTTGTGTGCATTTAATTCTACTGAAAGATAAGATTGTGCAGTAAAAGTACAGCTAGTGAACAATCAGCACCTGCAAGGCATTCTGATTCTTCTCTTCTTCTGATGCCCTACAGACAATACCTTAAATCCTGTCTACTTTGCCTTCAAGTGAGTTTCTAGACCGTTTGTTTCTCTACAATTTCAATGCTGCTGCTGCTGCTGCTGCTGTGGCTGCTCAGGTCTAAGCTGTCGTCATCAGCTAAGAAACCTGGATAAATTCATTGCCATCTTTCACTCTTACTCCATCCTCATATGGCAACTAGAGTGATGATTTAATATAGAAAATTGCTCTGCATATGTTTGCTTAGAGTATTTAGCTTTCCCTGTATACCTGGCATATATATAAACTGTTACCACAATATGTACCTTTTTGCATATGCAGCAGAACTGCCAGAATCTTCTAGTTTATTATAGTGAAAAGTAATGTTTTCTGAAATTTTTTAGGATAGAGGATCTATCTCACATTAAGAAATCTGCCCTCTTTGCCCAAGAACTTTATTCCTTAGTGTAACATTATAATTGGTAATTTTTCAAGAATTTCATTCCTGAATAAAATCATTATTTTGTATCGGTTTGACTGATAATGTACAGCATACCCTATCTGAATGAAAACAATATTTGGGTATTTAAAATTGTATTTATTAATGCACTTACCTGTTGGTAGAATAAAATATTTCATGAAAGCAAGGGTCTTGAGTTTTAGTGGCTGATATACTGCCTGGAATGGCCAAGTGCGCAAGGGATGCTGGGTAGCTACAGAGTCACCATGCATATGAGCCCCGTTGTCTGGCATCCAAGAACTGGGCTCTCTCTCTTTTTTAACTTTTAAGAACTAACTGATCATTATTAATATGACAGAGGACATTCAAGGAAAAATCAGTCCATTAATACTCACTTTAAGTGCAAATTAATTAAATTCAGTCAAAAATGAGGGCAGCTGAATGAATTTTAAAACAAGATCCAGTTCTACAAACAACTCCCCTTAAATATAA
This sequence comes from Octodon degus, assembly GCF_000260255.1. Classification (NCBI taxonomy): domain Eukaryota; kingdom Metazoa; phylum Chordata; class Mammalia; order Rodentia; family Octodontidae; genus Octodon; species Octodon degus. The sequence continues at coordinate 2,217,733 of NW_004524767.1, read as the reverse complement.
GACTAGAACAAGATATCCATATGAATGATAACTGCAGTAAACCAGAAATAACTATATTTATATCATGCAAGATTATTTATTCATTTATTTATTGTATGTTAGGATAGGGTCTATAAGGTGTTCACTACTTGATTGAACTCATAGTGATTCTCCTGTTTACAGCCTCCCAACAGCTATGATTACAGGCGTGCCCCACCATGCAGAGTCTCAATTGCTGTCTCAGCGTGCCCCGGGGGAGGGGCCAGCACAGCAGGCCTGGGGATTGAACACCCCCCCCCAACCCCGCCTCTGCATCTGCTTGCAGGGGCTTTAATCTGCTGAGCTATTTGGCCAGCCCTATATCATACAAGATTGACTTTAGGTTAAAGACTGTCAGAAGAAACAAGAAGAGCAAAGGCTATTTTAAAGAACTCTTCATGTTGTTAAAGATCCTGAGAAAAAAATATATGCTGGCAGCTAATATAGTACTGGTACTTTTATGTCACCACATTTTTCTTTTTAAAAGAAAAAGAGAGACCAGGGAGATGGCTCAGTGGAATAAGTGCTTCCCTGGCAAGCACAAGGGTCTAAGTTCAATCCCTGGTTCTGCAAGAAAAAAAAAAAAGAAAGAAAAGAAAAGAAAAAGAAAACAAAATTTAAAATTTCTGTAAGAAAAATATAATTTTCATCATTCACAGTTTTCAGATGAAAAAACAGAGAGCCCAATTAGGCCCTATAACCTTCCCAAAGTCACAGGGCCTGGAGGTGGTAGAATTGTACTTAAGCCCACACAGTCTAGTGGAGCAGTTCGATTCCGAAGCTCTCAGACACCCATACCCCAGTATGCAGGACGCTTTTGACAGAATGTACCCTGGGTTGAGTTTAGAGGAAACATACAGCACTTTGATACACAGAGCACTTTTTTCACTAATCATTTGGACCTATGAGCTTTCCTAAATATTTGTATGCTATTATAGAAAAATAACCTAAATAATTTTTTTAAGTGAACAACTTAGTTTGTGTTATGCTGGCAGGTCCTTCATGAATTATCAGTTTTTCAGATAAGGCCATAGTCAAAAATCAATACTCCTCACTGATATACGTGGATCTATTTTGTTTCACAAAAATTAGAATTTTCTCTTTTTATATCTGCTCCTTCACCAATTATAGGCATAAATGTACAAGAAACCATGATTCCTAACAAATAAATATGAGTTGTCTTGTCAGACATATATATTGAATCTTAAATTAGAATTTTTAGCTTTTTCTGTTGTCAACAATACTCTGTACATCTTTATCCCTAATACTAACAATGCTAATAATGCCAGCATTATAAAATAGGACAAAGGGCTGTGGAGATACCTCAGTGGTCTAACCGCCTGAGCTTGCCAGTGAGTCTGGGCATGGTGGCACATGCCTGTAATCCCAGTGCTGGGGAGGCTGAACACAGGAAGATCACTAGGACTCTGAGCTATGTAGTGAGACCCTGTACCAAATACATAAAACTAAAAAAAAAGAAAAGGACAAAAATACATTTCTGAATTTATTGTGAAATTCATATACTGTAGATGTTTACACAGAATCAATACATTAAATATAGCAATAAGACCAAGTTCACCAACCACAATGAAGTATCAGTACTGATTTTTAAGTAAATTTTTTATTAATTCAGACATTTCAGCTGTGTGATTCCCAATTTCTTCTGTGCTACTGTCTTCTGCACTTGTTTGGGTAGGCTCGAGGCCTGAGATTGCATTTTGCTCCTTCTCTTTGTCATTTTGTATAGCACTGTCCTCTGACCTTTGGTGTAGAGCTTTGGTGCAGTTATGACCTTAGCACCTACTTAAATTCGGGTGCAGATCTACGAAGTTTGAATTCATCCAGTGGTGCCTGGCTTGGCTCTGGCTGCTGTGCTCAGCTTCTTCCTGCTGCAGCCCTTGCAAGTGAGCCTGTTGCGCCACTCTGGCAAGATGTTCTGCTCCTGGATTTGCTGCGTGGTTCTGGCCCCTAGCCTCTCTGCAGGGACTTCAGCTGCAGAGTTTCACCCCAGGCCTGTATGGCAGGCCTGGGTTGGGTGTGGAGGGGTGTAGCCAGTGCAGGGGAATATGGAAGCTCTCCCACACACTCATTAGGCCTGGCTTGCGCGGGGTCTGGAGGGGTCCAGCGGGCCTAAAGAAATTTTCTAAATAAACATAGCATATACCTAGCTGCATGATATATATTAATACAAATTTTCTCTGAAAGACATTTTTAATATATTGTTTCATAGTTTGAGTGTTTGGCCCACAACTAATATGGTAAAATTAGACATAGACCATTAAATTTGCCCATCCTGAATGACAATACATGCTGTATGTATTTACTTCACAGGTTATAGAGGCCTTTGGGGAAATTTATTGTCTGCTATTTTATGAAAGACTCCTCTGGGATATTACGTTCTTCTCAGTAAAATAAATCCACATACTAATTAGCTGTGCAACATTTGGGTGATAACATTACCTGTCTATAGAGAGGGCCTTTTGAAATGTTCCTTCAGGTTTTTCTTAATACCACAAACCATTTCTTCTTCATTTAATCACAGCTCTAAAATGAACATTTTGTTATTTAAGCAAAAATGTTAATGGGGTTGAATTTTTTGTCTCTTTGTAGAAGCCTAAACCTAAGATATCATCTATTCGTTTCTTACCCTTGACCAGCAAGCAGTCAGCGTGACAGCCTGTGGTGAGAAGGTTAAAAGCAAAGGGAATTTCTTGGAATTGTCTGTCTACCGTTAATGGGAGAGCAACTTTGTTTTTTGCCAATAAATAGAATCAATTCTCCACCTTGTCTCCTACCAGTGCAGATGGAGCCGGTGCATCCATTTGGTCCATCGGCAGCTTATCCCGCAGGAGTACTAGACTAAATGCTTCTGTTAAAAGAAAATAAGAAACGAAACCACAGCTGGGACTTTAAAAATCTGCAAAGTTTAAAGTCTAGCATTAAGTAGAACTTATGAGAGGACTGTACTAAAATATTTCTTACTGACTTACTGTACTTGGCTTTTCTGTGTGTTGTCAAAGTGGAACAATTCCCTCATGTAGGATGAGTCAAACCTCACTGAGGAATGTGTCTTTGGAAACCTATGGTATGCATTACCTTATATTAGGTAACTTCAATAATTGTGTTGTTGGGTGAAGTCAGTGCTTGCTGAAAGGAGAAAAAAAGAAAAAAATCATCTCTGCTTTCTTTGGACTCTGAAGAACCATGCAGTACCAATTAATAGAAACTGAGAAGATTTTTCCAATGTGACAAATAAAACTAACAGAATTAAGCTGTCTCACTCATCTGCTTACAAATATCTGAAAAGATCTGACCTCTCACCAGTACTTTTTAAGTTGATTCACTTCACTTATGTTTCAGCAGTCTAACAAGAAGAAGCAAAGTTAGTCAGACTAGCTTGGCCAAATCTGGGAGTTTGTTGAAAATCTCCAGAAGGACAGGCCCCAGGACTGGAGCACAAATGGAAATCTGTATCTTATAGCTCTACCAGTGCTTATTTTAATGCCATATGGAGGAACTTTTTTGTTTTTCTCTCTTGGCTTGATTTACTTCTTTTCTTTCTTAATCCAATTTCAATTCACTTATGATTTCCCTTAAAAATGTCATTTTTAGCACCTAAGGATCGTGTTCAGTTGTATGTAATTCATTCCATATCCAACTTTGTAGTTTCCCTACAATGAATCTAGTGGTCAAAGTCAAAGCAATGTGTTTTTCAGGGAATAAACAGAACAGAACAAAACAAGTGCCCCTGTGGGTCAGCATCAGCCTGCCCACTTGCCCCAGCCATGATGCAGACCCAGGATACAAAAGGACATTCATGAGAATTCTCTGCCCAAGTAGATACTTTCACTGCTCCATCAAGTACTGGGCAATATGTTCCAGGAGAGGTGAGATATAAGATGTGAACCTATCCAGTGTGAATCTTACAAGTACAAGACTATATGACAAATGTACAGTTCACATTAAAACTGCATCACACAACAGTACTTGTGAGTACTTGGTCAGCATTTCATTTTATACCAAGGGACATTTGGCTGGGAGCACAAAAGGATCATTTTTAGGAAAATAAGAAAATAACATTAGAACTTTTATTAGATATAGAAGATTGCCTCTCATACTGAATTAAACATTTTGAGCTACAAACCTTTGGCTTTTCTAGATTTCTTTAAACTAGTGTAGTGCTTTACCAAGAGATTAACATGCCTACCAAAGTTTAATCAATTTTTTTAAAAACACCTTTTATTTATTTGTTTATTTGGTACTGGATATTGCTATGCAGCACGGACTTGTATTAATTCTCCTGTTTCGACCTCTTCAGTGCTGCAATTACAGGTGTGTACTACCATGCTTGGTTAGGTGACCAGCATGCCCAGGGGCTCTGGGCCCAGCTTGTCATGGAGTACTGGGGACAGAACCTGGGTCCTTGAGCCTGCCAGGCAGGTGCTTAGACCCTTGAACTATCTCCCCAGCCCAAACTTTAATCAATATTGACAGATGTACACACTTGAGAATATTTTCAATGAATATAGTATATGAAAAGGAATCATATCACTTTAAATTGATGAAATACGCTCAACAATAATGTATCATAAAATAATTATAGCAAATGAACTAATACAATATGAATCTTTAAAACAAAATATAAAAGGGCCTGCCAAAAAGCTCAGCAGATTAAAGCACCTGCTTAGGCAGAGTCAGGGGCTGGGAATTCAATCCCCTGGCCTGCCCTTCCTGTCCTGTCCCTGGAACTCCCTGGATGGCAATTGAGACTGGGCATGGTGGCGTACTCCCGTAATATCAGCTCTTGAGAGTCTGTACACAGGGTCACTACGAGTCCAATCTCCACAGTGAGACCATGTACACCCTGAAAACATTTTTTTTTGTTTTGTATTTTAGGAAAGGGTCTACAGGGTGTTCAGGGTCTCACTACTAGATCAGACTCACAGTTATTCTCCTGTTTACAGCCTTCCAAATGCTGGGATTACAGGCACACGCCACCACGCGCAGTTCTCAATCTCCTTCTCAGTGTACCCCGGGGATCAAACTTCAGCCCCTGAGCCTGATTGCAGGTGTTTTAATCTGCCGAGCTATTTGGCCAGCCCCAAAAATGTGTTCTTTAAAATCCTTCATGAACACCAAAAACTTGACTTTGATCTTTTTGCAGCCAAAAAAAAAAAAAAAAAAAAGGAATAAAGTTTCAAGATTTAGTACACTAGCTACTCCAGTAAAACATGACTGTTCCTAGTCTTTGGGACTCAAGTAGTCACTCCCTTGCATTCCCAGGACACATGAATGTCATCAAAATTAGTGTAATTAATATCCTCATGATACTCTCAGTGACTCAACCCCCGTTACTTCCTTCTCACACCTCAGTGCCTGCTTAAATACTATGTTAAAGATCATTAAAAGTAATTCAATTCTGAGTAAGGAAGATCTGCAGTCTTAAGAAAAAAAGATTATGATTCAGTTTTGTAGCTATAGGATATTCAAATCAAATCTAAGAGTAGTGAATGGTAGAGTGTGACAGAACTGAAGTCATATGCCCCAGCTAGGCAATTTGTTACACTGGTGATTGGCTTGTATACTTGAAGTACGGTATCACACCTTAATCTGTGTTGCTGTAACAAAATACCTGAAGCTGGGTAATTTTTGTTTGTTCGTTTGTTTTGCTGTTGAGAAAGGATCTCACCTGGACATGGAGCCAAAGCTGAGTGATTTATAAACAACAGAAATTTACTTTCTCACAGATCAAAGACCAGCTCAGGTTTCCTTCCAGAGAAGAAGCCCTCTTCTCACATGGAGAGATGGGAAGGGTAAACCCAACAAACACTGCAGGAAGCTCCTTGGTAAAGCCAGGTACACTCAGGGAGGATGCACCCTTACCCAACCTTCTCCTGAAGGCCCCACAGATGAATGTCTATCACACTGACAACACCAAACTTTTGCAGAGATTTATTCAAATAGTAGTAAACATGGGTTAGTACAAATCATAAGTAAATTTGAGTTTTCTCAGAAAAAAATGCCTTATAAGATATTTTATAGTATTCATCAAATACAATGCTGTGTGCTTCTAGGGTCTTGATAAGGAGTATGGCCAACCACCCTCTATGAAACACCATATGTGTGATGTGTGCAAGGTCTAAGGAGGACATTACAGGGCAGAGATTGGCCCAGCTTCAAATTAGGTTCTTCCCTACTGTAGTTAAGACTAGTGGACCAAAAAGCTACCTGCCTTTCTTAAGGAAAGATACATTTTTGTGATTTGATTTCCTAAGTATTTAAAAAATATTAATACACACAATGAAATTTGCTTTTAGTACTATCTAAGTCTGAAAGAAATACACTATCTAGTGTATTTCTTTCAGACTTGTTCTCCTGCATGCTTATCATTCTTTATGCCTCTCCCAAATAGCTCAGTGACAAACATAATGTGGTGATTTTTCATTTCCCCAATGTTTGTCCATTAATTAAAACTACCTTTAGCCATTCATAGGATTTTCAGCTTCGTTACATTACCTCATCAAAAACTCTGCTGTTGTGTTTCATTGTAGCTCCGTGATTATTGAAGATCTAATGTTTAAGATGAACATACATCTGAAATGTATTATAATTAATATCAAGTGAATATTTCATTGTAAAGCACATTCAATTAAAATAATTTATTGAATAATTTCAGTTCCATAGCTTTGAAACACAAGTTTTGGTACATCAAATAGTCATATATATAAAATCTATATTTAGATCTGATTTGCTTATCAATCTGCATATTCTAAATTACATAACATATTAGTCTTTGTAGTTAGAAAGTGCAATTTCATGTCTCCAATATCATGTGGTGTCTACAGTTTTATTAACTACCTTCCAAAAATTATTCTACTATGTGAGATACAGAAATAATTTGCATTAAGCATTGAAATATTAATCAAGAATTTTAGCTGGAAAACTGTGTCTCTTTTCTTTTTCTTTCTTTTTTTTTTTTTTCTTTGCTCAAGGTCTCACTACATAGCCCACATTAGTAGTGATCCTCCTGATTTCTGCCTCCCAAGTGCTGGGATTACAGGCGCGCGCCACCGCGCCCGGACTCCATCGCCGGCTCAGCGCACCCGAAGGTGGGGCCGGCGCGGCAGGCGGAGCCAGGCTGTGCCTCTTTTAATTTGAGCTTTGTGCTACATTCCTCAGTGACAGCTTTTAATTATTTTTATGTAAGTTATTTCCTTTTATGTGCTTAATAGTTTTCTTATTACAGATCACTTATTTTATTATATTTTAATTGGCCATTACTATGTATGAGAAAAGATACTAGTCATTTGTTTATGACATGTGTTACTATATAGGTCAATACTTAAAATTATCAGTTATCAAAATTTATTTCATTAAAAACTTGAAGTTGTCTTTACTTTCACATGCTGCTATGATAATAAAATGTTACAATATAATAAAAACATTTTAATGCAAGATTTGTAAGCTTCTTTCTTGTTTTATCCTTCTTTCTCTCTACAACAGACATTGCAAGCTTCACAATCATTAGGCTTTTTTTGTGAAACTAAAGAGGTAGATTTTTGATTAAAATACTACTATTATGAAAGTGCCAACTAATATCATTTTACATCAGCAAATAAAATATCTCTTCTTGACCAGCCATTGGAGTTAGAGTTGCAGCATCATTTTGGAATTTTTATTACTTGCTTCTTCTAATAGCCCACTTATATCAAAAGTGTTTTTAAAGCAAATTGAAGAAGAGCTCTGTGGAAGACACATCAGTCAGTGGAGGATGGGTACAGCCTGTGAGGATGAGAAGATTACAATCTGCAGAGTGTAATGAGAATGCGGTCGGCTGTGTTCATACCAATTCTCATTACAATCTTTGTCACTACAGTGGATTCACGGTGTATCATTTTCCATCCTTGTTATATTCTTTGTCAGAAAAATGAGACATCATTCATGCCATCTGCCTTTCTTTCTCACACCCCTCCCCTACACTTTATTGTATTTTTCACAGATTGCATTAGTGGAATAAATTGAATAGCTCATACAAAGTCCATGGAAGCCTCTTGATAAATCTCAGAACAAAGTCCCAAATCATAAACCCATACCATATAATGGAATTGCAGAACAAAGTAAGATAATTTGTAGATAAATATGGTGCTATGAAATTAGAGAGTATGCAAATATACTCCTGTGTAAGAGGCATAAATAAGTAAAATTTCTATAAGATACTGTAGTAGCTTGGAAGAAGAATGCCGTAAATATAATTCACACACCATTCAGCTTTTCTCTTTCACAAAGTTCTACTTTTTTTCCTCATGGGTCAAATAATTAAGATGATAAAGCAAGATGCAGATTTCATTTTCTTTTTTTGCTTTTTAGTGTTGTCATATTCAAAGCTTTTATATTTTAGGAGAGTTTTATAATCACAGCAAAATTGAGAAGCTGGTATAAAGAACTGCCATGTATGCCAAACACCGACACACTTACAAGCTCTTCCAACATCAATATGCCCCAGCAGTGTGTTTGATGCAACTGAAGAGCCACAACAGTACAAAGTCCGTGGGTCCCACCGGGGCTACACCGATTCCACTGGACAGACTTGAACAACTGTAGAACATGTACTAATCATTGTATTATAATATAGATTATTTGTATTTACTTAAAAACCGATCCACTTATGTAACTGCTAAATCTGCCATAAACTACTGATCGTTTTACTGTCTTTATACTTTGTCTTTGCCAAAATGTCACCTACTTGAAGTTGTATAGTATGCCAGCCATTCAGAATGGTTTCTTTACCCTGGCTATATGCATGTGGTTTTCCTTCCTGTTGTGTTATGGCTTGAGAGCTTATTGACATCCTGTCACCTAGATGTGCCACAGTTCATTCATCTTCTGAAGGAGCTCTCAATTCTTTCCAAGTTTCAGCAATTGTGAATACAGTTACTATATAAAATACGTGCACATATATTTTCATCTCCTTTAAATAAATAGCAAGAAGCATGCTTAGAGTATGACTGACTTGAAAGGAAAAGCCAGACTGCCTTCCAAAGGGACTGTGCCATGGGCACTCCCACGAGAAATGAATCGAGTTCCTGCTGTGCCAAATCTCCACCAACATCTAATGCTGCTGGATTAAGTCTTGCAGACTTTGTCCGTTTTCACAGGTACCTAAAGGTGTTTTAATTTGTATTTCCCTAATGAAATTTAGATGAAAGCTGTCTTCATAGCTTTGTTTTTAATCTGTACACACTACATTGTCTACAAAGTTATTTAAGCCATTTTCTTTGTTTTTCCTTTCCTCATTGAGTTTCAGTGGAATTTTTGTTTATTTAACAGTTATTTATCAGATGTGTGCTTTTTAAATATTTTTTTCCTCTCTATTGTTTGTTATTGCATTCTCTTTACACTTTCTTCACAGAAAAAGAATTTGAAATTTTAATGAAGCTCAGCCTCTGGATTATTTTTTTCATGTGACATGCCCTTAGTGCTATATCTAAAAAGTCAGTGTTACACCTAATATAATCTAGACTGTCTCTCTCTCTCTCTCTCTCTCTCTCTCTCTCTCTCTCTCTTATTCTTTCTTAAATCAAAGACTTAAAGGTGATAACAGGCATTGTAGAAGAGAAGAACCTACTTCTATCATCCATGGTGTCCAGCTAGGTCCGAGAATTAAGCATAAAAGAGATTAACAGAAGACCACACATTTCTACATTCGGTTGGGATTCCCATTAGCAAATAAAGGTTAAAAGAACTAGAAAAAAAATTCTTTTTGGGTTGAATAAAGAGGAAATTTTGGAAAAGTAAAAGAGTAGTGGGAGAGTAAAAGAAGATAAGAATTTTTCTTTAACAAATATTTTATCTTATTTGATTTTGAAGAGCAAAAATAATGGCAAAAACAAATATCAGATACAAAGACAAAAAAGGGCAACATACAACAATACATGTGTTACAGATTTTCAAAACAAGAATAACAACTTAGCCTATTTTTATCATCAAATCTGTTGCTCAGATTAACAGATACATTTATGCAAGACTGGACAAATAATTGAATATTAGCACTTACTTTCAATAAACCTTCATTTTTATGTAAAAAATTGATTTTAAAGAAAGTATATTAATAATTGATAAGACATTAGAAATGGTACACATCTAAAAGACCAAAAAAACCCATGATTACAAGTTATCTCTTTTTTAAAGTCTTTTGTAACTGCTCCAGGCACCAGGAATATACTTACCTGGCAGGACAGATGCCATGATCATGAAAGAAGATAAGAATTTTAGCACATTCTCTTTGGATATATTTCTCTGGGTTTTAACTTTCCACATTTATATTAATATTTGATTTCTCCAGATATAAGGAGAAAACTTTCATACGAGACTATCATCTCCTATTTTTAAGGTAAAGAAGATTGTAAGGTCTCCTGTTGAAATATTTCTCTGAGAAGCTTTCAAGAAAAGTTTCATTGTTTTCATAATATCATATATAACTATATTTTATCTACTCTTTTCCTGACTTTCTAGAATACAATGTATTATTCTACTGTCATCCTGATATACAATTCATCTTTTAAGCTTATACTTTAAACCCAACTGAAATATTGCATAGTTTTACAAATGTGAGGAGTCTCAAAAAGTTGAAGTTACAGAATCAGCAACTGGAATGGTAATTGCTAGAGGTGACCGTTTCTCTATTCTTCCCTCTCACCAACCTCTGGTTATCACCACTTAATTCTTCGTTTTTATAAGTTCTCCTTTATAAAATTTCATGTATAAGTGATTATATAGCATTTGCCTTTTTGTTTCTGGCCATTTCACTTACTGTAATATATTCCATGTTCATCCATGTTGTTCCAAATGATGGAACATCCCTTTTTAAGACTAAATAACACCCTATTATTTATAATAGCTGTATTTCTAAAAATTCATTCATCCATTGAGGAGCATTTAAGCAGATTCTATATCTTGTCTATTATGAATAATAATGCAATGAACATGGAACTATACAAATCCATTTGACATACTGATTTCCTTTTCTTTGTACATGCAACTAATAGTAAGCTTGCTGTACCATATAGTAGTTTCATTTTTATTTTGAGGAAACTTCATACTGTTTTCCATATGACTCTATTCATTAACATTCTCATTGAGTATATGCAAAGATTTTTCTTTCTCCATGTCCTTTTGAATACATATTATCTACCATCTTTTTGGTAAGGAATTTTTAATTGAAAAAAAGGATCGGAGGCAAAAATAGTAAAAAGTAAATTATGAGCAAATATCTGAATAACAATTTTACAAAAGAAGATATATGAATATCCTAAGGACATATAAAATATGCTTATAGCACTGATTCTCAGAGAAATGCAAAACAAAACAATAAGATATCAACTTATACCCATTGTAATAGATATTCTCAAAAACAATGACATTAATAACAGTACCCTTTTAACTCTCATAAATGTCCCTGTTATCAAGTATATAGCATTCTTTTATAAGCCCTCATGAGCAGCTCCCAACTAAAAATATTCATTGTCTTCTCTGTCCAAAGCACCTACCACATTCGGAGCTTTTTTCCTTATGTTAAATACATGATTTTCAAATGATACAACAGTAGATCCACCTGTAACCTTTACATCTGGAAGAGTATTGATCCAGTTTCTGTTTTGGACATCCAGGCATTATAAAAAAAATCCTTTAATAATATCAGTTTGCAATGATAGGACTAAGTAAAGAATTTTTACTGACAATTATTTATATTTAGACATTCTAAGAGACATGTATATGCATTGCGTTTGTTAGCCATGTGCAACTGTGTAGCCATTTGTACCCTTCTTCCTCCCAGTTTTAATCATTGTGTTGGGAAACTAATATATATATATTTGCTAAGATAAAATACTCAACATCCCAAATATGAAGTAGAGAATGTTTATCTTAGTTCATTATTTGTAGAGATGTCTGTCTATAGTCAACTGGTTCAAAGACAGGGCAGTATGGGAGGGGGGGGCATGGCAAGCAGGAAGCAAGGCAGGCTAGAGGTAGGAGAAGGAAAATGTGTCATTCCAGAACACACCAAAGGATCCACCTCTGCCCACCTCACTTCCTCTCCCAACATCTCATCCAATGGTAAACCCATGGGTCAACTGGTCTAGTCAGTATCACATACCATGAAGCAGTCACCTGCTAAAAGTCTCTCTGTGATTGCATGAGGCTTTGGGAGGACAACTGGATATAAATCATAACAATATGGTTGGTCAAATAGATCAAATGTATTGTGTTTTGGGCTTTTAGAGTATTAAAATGTAGTATAGAATTATCTTACATGTTTCTTTGGCCTATTAATCTGGTTTTCAACCTGTACATGTGACAAATACCGTCATAGAGTCTTATGAAATAAATAAAAAATTTGAAGGCAGTGGGAGGGAAACAGAAAGAAGGAAATTGAAATGTGTGATGCACATACAATCCCCTATATTGAATGTAATCATTATTTACCACAAACATATTGATAAAAGTCCAAAGAAAAGTTGCACTCACAGTAAAGTCTTATAGTAAAGGAACTCATTTAATTCTTTTTAAATTCAGCATTTTATCAAATTAACATGGAGAATTATTTTATAAAAAACCTCTTGCCAGTCTGCAAATTAAAACTTTGAAGCACATTTTGCTGTGAAACAGTTCTTGCTCTAATATGTAAATGGGAAATTGAAAGTGTTATTAAAGAAAATTAAACACATAAACCAAACCATCACTGTTGTATGCATTCTCCTTTTTACCAAGAGGCAATGGGTGTCCTTGGCCACAAGGTCTCAGAAGAGATGTTCAACTCAAAGAGGTCTACACAAGGTAATTAACTTTCAAGTCAGGCACAGCTTGAAATATCCATTAAAGGCAGGTCAACTGCAGAGCTGTTTCAAACAATTGTATGTACTGAATAAAATTCCTGCATGAAAATGATCTGTGTTGCTTAAGCCTGAATAGAGAAACCTCATAGCTCTTTAAAACAAAACAAAAATTGCTAAAATACATGTGAAAATTCTTAGTTGACAGTTTTCTTTTAAAATTCTGTTGTTACCTGGGAGTTCACCCATAACTTATTTCTTGGTAAATGCATTTATCAAACTGAAGGCTTGCACTCTAGATATTGAACTGAAAATGGCTTTGAAAAAAGTTACCACATTTGCAGAAAATTATCAGTTTCTATGGCATCTGTGTGTCTGAGGATAAGTGTAACTTTTAATCCAAGAAATACATCCAATAAAAAGGTAAGTTTGTTTTGTGTTTACTATAATGATTGCTCATTAATAAATGCAGCGTGATAAACGTCTTCCATTTTCAATTATTAGATAATATGAACCTGTGTAGACATTTTAGATAGTTTTTAAGTATATACTAGAACAAAGGAAAATCAGCTTTAGAATAAAGGATAAAATGAAGGGGAAAAGACTATAGGGAAAAAGAAAGGCACAAGAGGTCACTTTCATGCTGAATGCAGGAGATGCATCTTGAAGTAACAGTGCTTTGTGGTGATGAATGAAAGGATGTGGGCCAGAGAAAAAACAAGATCTTCTTTCGCAAGAGGGGTTGTGCTGGACGTCAGCTGTGGTAAGATGAGGGAGACAGGGAGGAGAGGCACTAGTCTCACTTTTACCTTCAAATATGCTGTAAACTTATTCTTTTTGAGAACCTGGAAAGAATTCAATTTGAAATATATATATATATATATATATATATATATATATATATATATATATATATTTCCATGGCAAACATTTACACAAAAAGCAACAATGAGCATTTAACAACATGTAGAGAATAAAAATACAACATTTTAAAATGTAGATGTTTCTAACTTAAGAAAAGAAAAATTGTAGACTTAAATGCTACTTTAGAAAACAAAGGCCTAGCAACTCCAGAACCTTCCATGGACAGGCCTAATGTGGGACCTTTGGTGGAATTCCTTGCAGAGAATCTAGGAACAAGGCCCAGTGAGCTAAACCAGGAGGAGAACATCTAGCCAGTGGGGCACAGCAGGCTCACTTCTATGGGCAATAGCAGGAAGAAGCAGAGCACAGCAGCCAGGCCCAAGCCAGGCCCAGCTGGATGAATTCAAACTTGAAAGATCTGGATCTAGTGAGATGAGGCCAACTACTAGGACCAGATCTATGAAAGAGGAGACAAAAGGTGACCAGAGTGAACTGATTTGCCTGGAAGACCCCAGGCACATCAAGAGGTGACCAGATAGAACTTAGGGGAACTAATTTAATTACAAATTCCCAGTTTAATATTTGTTTAGCTATGCAGTCATAATGTTTGCTCTTATGATCTAAAATAAAAACACATTAGATACAAAAGTTTGTTAATTGCTAAATCTCACTACCCAATATTAGTGTTGCTAATTTCAGTACTGTAAATAAAAAAAAAATGTGTCTGTCTTAACCACATGTTCTCCCTTGAGTAATAATATTGGAAGGTGCTTGGATGATAAGTGCATGAAAGCTCTACACTGAAGGTGAGAGGACAGTGTCAAAAAGAAACCAATACCTCTCTCCCAATCAATAGAGAAGGCAAAATTTTGGGGGCACACACAAAACAAGAATCTTTGACACAGTAGAGATACATAAAGAACAGACTATACAAAGAGGCTCTGTTCACAGTAATATAGCTAATTACTATCAAACTTTCACAAAAAATCACAGAAACCAAATAAAAAGTTGTCTCTGAAATATAAAATGACAAAGACAAGGAGCAAAATGCATTCTTAGGCTTTGAGCCCACCCAAAACTAATGCAGGACTCACTAGTATAGAAGTAATTGGAAGTCACATACCTGAAATCTCTGAAATAATAGCAAGTGAAGAAACAACTGCAGAAAGTCCTAGAGGAAATCAGATCAGAAATAATCTCTCATGTAAAATAAGAAATAACTGTAATGAAAAAATTACTAATTGTTTCTAAAGAAAAAACTGAAAAAAAATACAGGAGAATAGAAAAATGATGGAAACCTTCAATGAGCAATATAAAAAAATAGAATGCATGAAGTAGATTCAAATAGGTATTTAAAAGATCAAAAACTCAATAAAAGGTGGCAAAACTGTTTGAATGAAAGTGAAGATAGAATTTTAGACCTTGAAGACACTGTTGCAGCTAGGGAAAAGGTAAGGAAAGATCTCTTAAAAACAAGTGGGATCCAGGAAATAATAATTAAACAACTGCAAGATGATGCAAAGACGACTAATAGGCATCAATGAGACAGAAGGAGTCAACACAAACAATATAAAATAATATGGGTAGAAGTAATAGCAGAAAACTCCCCAAATATGAGGAAACAATCTGACATTCAGTTAACTGAAGCATGTAGAACTCCAACTAACATCAACCCAATTAAAAACACACCCAGACATATAATCAAGATCCCATCAATTCAGCACAGGAACAGTATACCAAAAGCTACTAGAGAAAAGAAGCAGATCATATTTAAAGGAAAACCCATTCAAAATAATGGTAGATTTCTCTTCACAAACCATCAAGTCAAGAAGAGCATGGAGTAAAATACTTTAAGTCTTTCAAGTAAACAAATTCCACTTAGACTGATATACCATGCAAAACTCTCACGTTTAGTGGAGAAATGAAATACTTCTATGGCAAAGAGCAACTAAAGAAATTCATGATGATCACTACAAAGACTACTAACAGATATTCAAGAGAGGGATCAAATTGTGCACAACTCCATGAATGAGAAAAGAAAGAACACACTGAAAAGTGGAAAAAAACAGGAGAAAATAGGTAATGAACTGCATGAAAATAACATGTCAAATGCAAATCAATTATAACCATCAATGTAAATGGACTCATTTCACAAATTAAAAGAAATAGCCTGGCAGAGTGGATTAGGAAACAAAGTCTGACAATATACTGTATACAAGAAACAAATTTAACTCATAACAAAATTCATAAGCTGAAAGTCAAAGGATGGAAAACAATACTACATGCCCCAGAAACTCAGAAAAAAGCAGGGATAGCAATCTTGTGTGCAGACAATATGAACTTCAAAGCAAGAATGATGAAACAAAATAAACCAGGTCACTACATACTGCTTAGGAGAAAAATACAAGGGGAAGAGATAACACTCATAAATATGTATGTACCAAATATGGGGACACCTAACTATATACCACAAATCTTAATGGACATGAAAAATCTAATATCCAATGCCACAGTCTTAACAGGAGACCTTTACACCCTTATCCCAAAAAGACAGGTGAAACACACAAACAATTAGCAAAGAAGTAGCAGAACTGAACCAGAACTTTGAACAAATGGATTTAGTAGATATGTACAGAGTGTTCCACCCAACAACATCTGAAAACACTTTCTTTTCAACTGCACATGGGACATTTTCTAAAATAGACCACATAATAGTCCATAGGTCATGTTTAAGTATATGTAAGAAAACAGAAATTATCCCATACATTTTATCTGATCACAGTGCAATGAAACTGGAAATAAATGACAAAAGAAATCACAAAAAACCTATAAATATATGGAAATTTAATAACACCCTCCTCAGTAATCAGTGGGTTACAGATGAAATTAAACAAGAAATTAAAACAATTCAATGAAAACTCAAGCACAGCTTATCAGAATTTGTGGGATGCAATAAATGCAGTTCTTAGGAGGAAACTTATAGCTGTGAAGTCACACATTAGGAAAACAGAATGGGAACAAATAAATACCCTAATGCTGCACTTCACGTGTATAGAAAAAGAAGAGCAAACAAAACCCAAAGCCCAAAGATAGGAGAAAATCATAAAGATTAGAACAGAAATTAATGCAACTGAGACAAAGAAAATGATACAAAGAATTAATGAAACAAAAAGCTGGTTCTTTGAAAGATTAAATAGAATTGATAACCTCCCATGAACATCAACAAAAAAGGAAAATAGACCTTAAAACTTAAATTCAAGCAATAAGGAATAAAAAATAATTACTACAGACCCTGTAAGATTACTACAGGCCAAGTAAGATTCATCCCAGGGATGCAAGTATGGTCCAAACACATTTGTAAATCTATAAATGTAATACACTATATCAATAGAGTCAAATCCAAAAACCACAGGATAATCTCAATTGATGCAGAAAAGGCATTTGACAAAGTCCACACTCATTCATGGTCAGTGCCCTACAGGGTCATTACAGGAAATTCAGAAGATCATCAATAGCTACTTTGAAAATCTATACTCTCACTGATTCAAAGTCACAGAAGAAATGGACTGATTTTTAGAAATGTACAAATTACCAAAACTGGAGCAAGAAGATGTAAAAACTCTCAATAACCTAATTCAATGAAATTCAAAATGTAATTAAAAAAACTTAATGATAAATAAATGCACAGGGGCTGGGGAGATGACTCAGTGGAATAAGCTCTTTCCTGGCAAGCACAAGGGCCTGAGTTCAATCCCCAGTTCTGCCAAAAAAAAGAAAAAAAATCTTTTAAAAAATGCCCAGTTCCTGATTGATTCAGAGCTGAATTCTACAAGAAATTTACAGAAGATATAATCCCTATACTCCTCAAACTCTTCAATGAATTTCAAAATGTAGCAATATTCCCAAAATCATTCCTGGAGATAAGTATTATACTGATACCAACACCAGAGAAAGATTCTACCAAAACAGAGAACTATAAACCAATTTCCCTCATGAACATAGATGCAAAGATCCTTAAGAAAATCCCAGCAAATAGAATACAGAAAATCATCAAGGAGATTATATACCATGGACAAGTAAGATTCATTCCAGGGATGCAAGTATGGTCCAAACACATTTGTAAATCTATAAATGTAATACACTATATCAATAGAGTCAAATCCAAAAACCACATGATAATCTCAATTGATGCACAAAAGGCATCTGGCAAAGTCCACACTCATTCATGGTTAGTGCCCTACAGAAAATTGGAAAATATGGTCTCTACCTCAATCTGATAAAAGCCATCCATGACAATCCAACATCCAACATAATTCTAAGTGGGGAAAATCTTAAACTTTTTACCCCCAAATCAGATACAAGAGAAGGATGTCCCATGTCACCACTCCTATTCAATATAGTTCTGGAATCATTACCTAGAGCCATTAGACAAGAGAGAGAAATAAAGGAATAAAAATAGGTAAAGAAGAAGTTAAGCTATCATTATTTGCAGATGATGATACTCTACTTGAAGACCCAAAAACTCCACCAAGAAGATCCTAGAATTAATAAACAAATTCAGTAACTTAACAGGTTACAAAGTCAATACTCAAAAATCAATACCTTTCCTCTACACAGATAACAAACACACTGAGAGAGAAATTACAGAAGCAATATCCTTCACAACAGCACCTAAAAAATGAAATACCTAGGAATTAATCTAACCAAAGGAGGGAAAGATCTATTCAATGAAAACTGCAGTACTCTGAAAAAAGAGATCGAAGAAGACTTCAGAAAATGGAAAGATATTCCTTGCTTCTGAATAGGAAGAACCAACATTGTGAAAATGGCCATACTCCCAAAATTATATAGATTTAATGCAATCCATATCAAAATACTACAAACATACCTCACAGATCTAGAGAAAAAATTCTTAAAATTTATTTGAAACCAGAAAAGACCTAGAGTACCAAAGGCAATCTTGGACAATGAAGGCAAGGCTGGAGGCATTACCATGCCTGAATACAAAGCCACTGTGATAAAATCAGTATGGTACTGGAAAAAAACAGACCCGTGGATCAACGGAACAAATTAGATAATGCACATACAACTACAAACTCACTCAGCCATCTTATCTTTGACAAAGGAGCCAAACGTGCTTACTGGAAGAAAGATAGCCTCTTTAAAATTTGGTGATGGAATTATTGGCTCTCTGCATGCCAAAAACTAAAACTAGACCTGGGTTTAGTTTTGACTAAACCAAAGTCAAAATGGGTTAAAGATCCAAATACTAAAGCAGAATCACTAAATCTTCTAGAAGAGAAGACAGGTGGAAATGTTGAAGATATACAGGTGGGCAAACATTTCATGAACAAAAATCGAACTACATGGGAAATGTTTCAAAGAATGAACAACTGGGACATCCTCTTATTGAGAAGTTTTTACACATCAAAAGAAATTATGAACAGAGTGAAAAGACAACCCATAAATTTGGGAAAAAAATCTTAACCAATAATCACTCAGACAAAGATCTATCTAGAATATATAAAGAACTTTTTAAAATTAGGCACCAAAATTTAAAGATGCAATCAAAAAATGGGCATCTGAGATGAGTACACATCTTTCACTGGAAGAAATACAAGAAGAGAATAAATATCTGAAAAAATGTTTCACATCACTGGTTATTTCAGAAATGCAAATTTAAACAACAATGAGATACCATCTCACCTCAGAAAGAATGGCTATCATAAAGAAAGCAACCAACAAAATATGTTGGAAAGGCTGTGGTAAAAACAGAAAACTTCTCCACTGCTGGTTGGAATGTACACTGGTACAGCCATAAGGAAATCATTTGGAGACTCATCAAAAAAACTAGGACTAGAAATTCCATTCAATCCAGCTATCCCCCTTCTGAGAATTTTCCTAAAATAACAGAAATCATCATATCATAGTGATGTATGTGTATGCATGTTTATAGTATCATAATTTGTCATAGCCAAATTTTGGAAACAACCAAAATGCACATCACCTAAGGAATGGGTGAAAAAGAGGTGGTATTTTTATACAATGGAGTATTGCTCAGCTATAAAGAAAGAGAAACTCAAAGCCTTCAGAGGCAAGTGGATACAATTTGAGACTATACTCATAAGTGAAATAAATCAGATCCACATTCATAAATATCATATTGTCTCTCTAGTGTAACAACCCAAAAGAAGAAATAAAACTGAAGATATAGCAGATACAGTTCAATGGAAAGAAAAGGAACTTAAGCATTAAACAACAAAGAGGAGAGATAGGAAAAAATTATATATATATTATA
>NW_004524767.1:2189517-2197623 GCF_000260255.1 Octodon degus | reverse complement strand
ATCTCCATTTAGCTCTAAAGATATTTGGATGCATTCTTGAATTTAAAATCTGAGGAGAAGCAAAGATATTTAAAGAATAATTTCTTATCTTTAGAAAGAAAAGGAACTTAAGCATTAAACAACAAAGAGGAGAGATAGGAAAAAATTATATATATATTATATATATATAATGGCTGAGGTGATTATACTAAGATTTCCATCGTTTTTTAAAAAATAGAAGTTAATGTGTCAAATTGTCACCTTGACTAACCCTGTATGCTGATATCTGCAAACTAAGCTACTACACTGAGGACAGCAATGTGTAATACATAAACAATGCCTGAAATCCTTATCATCTCGATCTTCCAAATGTGCACCATTTCTACCATCTTATCAATTATTACTATATTATTTTAAAACAAATTTTTAGGAAAAGGTAGTAAAAGACAAAGAGAGGGCCAGGGAGTTGGCTCAATGACATAAGCACCTTTCTGGCAAGTGTAAGGTCCAGAGTTCTATCTCAGGAACCACAAAAGGAAAAAAAAAAGAAGAAGAAAAAAAAAAGAGAGAGAAGAATAAAAATTTAAGATTTCTTAAAAGCATATAGTAATATCCAATCATATGTCCAATCTTGCATAACTAGGTCTGTTAATATGAGCAACAGATTTAATGATAAAAATAGATAATATATCAATCACTGTTAGTCAGCTATTCTTGTTTTGAAAATCTGTAATATACATGTTGTTGTATGTTACCCTGTTTCTGTCTTTATTTTTATTTTTCATGCTTTTGCTTTACTCTTCAAAATAAAATAAAATTATAATAAAAAAGTTTTAAAAACCCAATTATCCAAACTCTGCTTTTAAGAGGATCAAATTAGCAAAAACATTATAAAAGACTTTTGAGAAGTGTATACAATACAGTATTGTTATGTTGGAGTTTGCAGTAAATATATGAATATGTGTGCCAAAAAAAGAAAGAAATTAAAGGGCCTAATGTGAGTCCAGATATACAAGATAGATAAATTGAGATATGTAAAGTGAAGGAGAAAAAGGTATATACTGAGAAATTGATTTCATTTTAGAATTAGAAACTACAGAATGGGGCTGGCCAAATGGCTCAGCAGATAAAGCACCTGTAAGCAGGTGCAGGGATGAGGGGTTTGATCCCCTAGACCTGCCAAGCCAGCCCCGCCCCCAGGGCACACTGAGACTGGGCGTTGTGGTGCGGACCTGCAATCCCAGCACTTGGGAGGCTGTAAACAGAAGGATCCCTATGAGTCTAATCTAGTAGTGAGATCCTGAGCACCCTGTAGACTCTTCCCTAAAATACAAAAAATAATAGAGAGGCAATCATTTTTGCTCCTTTTATAGTAAGTTCCCATGTTGATGATCCATGATCTAAATATATATCTCAAAGCTAATCAGATATAAGACCCCAAATGAAAAGATGATTATACAACATGTATCCAACAAAGAATAAGCATAAATAACACCTAAAATGAATAAAATAAGTACTTCAGGAGAAAAACAACTGTACGAGTGCTCAACACAGATCATCACAGTGAGGTTCTATAAAACTCTTATTCTTTTTGTGAAAAAATACAACACTCTAGTACACAAAAGCAGCACAAGATATCTTGATACTCGAAAAGGTTCTACTCTTATCAGTAATTGGAGAAGTGCATATTAAAACTAGTAAGAAACTTCACTTCATATCCAATAGTTTTCTATAAATATGTGGTAAAATTATATACCAAGACGCAATGTGTGCACATATGCATGCATGCACAGAACATATCCATATAGCACAACATATGCACACATATGTGTATGTTCCCTCGATATACCAAAGATAATGAAGGCATGATTATACACCATGATGGTGGTATGGGGAAAGCCGGTCAGGGGAGGCTGTCTTCCTACCGGGACTTCACAGACTAGAGGCACATGACATCACCTTCTATGTCTCAGGCAGTGATGGCAAAATATTTAGGGAGCAAGAACCCAAACCAACCAAAAACTCACAAAACCCAAACACTGCAATTAAACCTGAATACTGGGTTTTTAGTTTAGAAAAAAATGACTAAAACATTGAGAGAAAAACACAGTAACCAAATTATTTCTAATGATAATATTCTACTTAGAGTTATTTATTAATAAGGCAGTAAATTGAACTTTTTTTGGAAAATTGTATCTTGACAAAAGCTGTATGTCTCCACCTAAGGTTATATCTCCATTTAGCTCTAAAGATATTTGGATGCATTCTTGAATTTAAAATCTGAGGAGAAGCAAAGATATTTAAAGAATAATTTCTTATCTTTAGATAGCATAACACTTTGAAATGACACATACAATTTTAGATAATTTGAAATGATGTAAATATAGCACACAAAATTCTCACTGTGGAGAATCCCTGGTTGCCCTCATATCTTCACTGACTCTGCTTTCCTTGGCTTCCTGCCCCTCAGGTAAGCAATGGAGGACACAGGTAGTGTGTGCTCATTTGGTCAGGATTTCCCCTACAGGCACCTGTGGTTGAAAGACTTAGCAGTGGCATAAAGTTTGCTCGGAAGCCACTAAGTTGTAAGACTTCCTACACATTTCATCTTCTCCCCTCCTACTGTACTCATCAAATGTGATGCAGACTCATGTCCCTCTGTCTTTTACAGCATGCTCCCCATAAATATTTTAGACCATCATAAAAATAATAAAGTAGGGCCAGCCAGATAGCTCAGTGGATTAAAGCACCTGCTTAGGCAGACATAGGGACCCGTGCTTGATCCCTAGCATGCTGTGCCGCCCTGCTCCTGGGACACACTGAGATGAGGATTGAGAACTGGGCATGGTGGTGCACTACTATAATCCCAGTGTTTAGGAGGCTGAAAACAGGAGGATCACTACGAGTCCAATCTACATGTGACACTGACCTTATCAGATCCAAAAGCCAAAACTCTTGTTGCATAGGTCCTGCTTTATCTTGGTCTTAACCATCCAGCAGAAAAGTATAAAAATGAAGTATAAGAAGTAAAGCCACGGTGTTATGTTGGGACTCAGGTCAACAATTTCTGACATTGTCAGTGAAGCGGAAGACCCAATACTATTATGGACTACTGGACTCTTTTAGAATATTTTGCTGAGTTAACACACCTATGATATTCAAATAATGGAACTAAACAAAAAAGGGGATACAGATGAATGTCCATTTTGTATCTGTGTATTCAAAATGGTTAGGATAGTTATATAGTTACATTGTCTTAATGAATAGAAGGATTTGTTCTAATGGTGTTTGTAAATAGGATATCATGTCCGCATCTTGTACAGCAATTAACCACTATGAAGAATGCATGCAATGTGTTAATTATTGAAACTGTCCTACCAATTTGGTTTGAAACTCTCTCATCGCTATTTGTTTATCAATAAAATTATGGAATAGAAAACAATTTACATGTGAGACCCTGTAGACCTTGTACTAAATAAGTAAAATAATAAAATAATAATAATAAAGTGTTCACCTATTAGAAAATTAAATACTGATGAAAGATATTGATGACATGGTTACCACTTTCATTTATAATATTTTCACAATGGTCTTACTAGAGATCTTCCATTTAGAGATAACAAAACAATGGTAGGAAAAGCTACATTCTTGGCAGCAAAGAGATGGTAAGTTCAAAAAGGAAAACTGAAGAAAGGCCACTTATAGATGTGTTCATAGGACAGAGAAACCACAAAATGAGGACTTGACGCTGTCTAGACACCTTGAGATTTTTAACTAAAGGGACCAAACAGAAAACTACCAGGGGACAGGAGCTTGAGCCTTATGAAGGGGAATATAGGCCAATTACAGAGAAAATGGGGAAATACCGAGTCTCTCTCTCCTTCTGTCCCTCCCTCTCTTCCTCTCTGTCTCTGTCTCTGTCTCTGTTTTTTCCCTGACTCTCTCCTTCTCCCTTTCTCTCTCTCTCCTATCTTCCTGTCTCTTGTTGTCTCTTCTCTTTATCTGATTCCACCCAGAAGCCAGGGCTAGAATGTCCATCTGACATGCAGGACAGCCCGTGCCAGGGACACATACAGCAGGTATACAATTGATCTGAGTGGCAGCAAACCACCTATGGAGGATAGGAAGGTAATTGAAAGTCACACTACCAAAATATTTTATCTAAAACAGAATTGGAAACTGAGCTCAAATTTTCTGACTTTAACGGCTTTGTTACTACCACTATATAATCATGCCTTCTTTAAAAAGAGTTAATATTATAATAGGATCCCATTAAATATTTCAGAAGAAAAGAGGTTATTAAAAAAGAAAATGGATAATTTTGCATTGGCTTAATCTGGTCAAGGTTAATACAATTTGAATTTCATAAATAATTTCTCAACCAGACTTTTGGGTGAAGAGCTCTTTTCTATGTGGAAAGCAAAGCTCTGGCCTGGTGCTATCAAACTATAAAACTGGCTGCTAACTAAGATCTGAATGTCCACATCCTTCCAAACTCATCTTGTATTACAGTCTCTAATTTGATCGTATTAAGAGTTGGGCTGAGAGGAGAAGAGTGGAGACAGTACACTTGCTAAAAGCCTGCAGGCAGTGGCTTGCATTCCCCACTGTGCAAGACCCAGTGAGAGACACTTTGGCAGAGCAAGCACTTCGCTTGAAACTTGGACCTTGGATTTCACAGCTTCCACAAGTACAGCGGTACATATCTGCTGCTTATGAACTACCCAACGTAAGGTGTGCTGCTCTAGTCACTGGATGGGATTGAGGAGTTATTCTCTAATGCATTTAATGAAGGTGGTAAATACTGTGTTCTTATTACTTTTTCAGGTTCTCCACATTCAACAACATAATTTGAGTAAAATAAAGTAATAGTGGAAAATGATCAGTTTTCTCTTTGAATTAAGTACAGGAAAGACAAACAGTGACATCACAAAAATTATAAAGAGCAAGTCAAGTCACAAAGACAAAAATCTGTGCAGAAAATAGTCACATCTCTGGAATTTTCAATCACTGAAAATATATGGGCCACACAAGGTTATTCTTAACTGGAAATGACGTAACTTAGCAGGTCAGTTAGCAAGGGGCTAGTATCGTACTAACATGGTCATTTCCATTGATTTTCAGGTCTCAATGGACAAAGAAATAGACAAAGTAGCAAACTTATTTCACAATAAAATTAAAATTTTCCCTGTATATGTTTTTATTCTCCTAACTTAGGCAGTTGAAAATTCTCTTTGAAAATACTCTATCCAAAGTATTTTTAGTATACAGTGATTGGTAAGTGGAAAATCTATAGCTTATCAAAATTTCAGAGTATAGATATTTTCCCAAATAGAGCTTCTCCCCTAGAGTAAAATCTGTACTATTATTTTTGAAATCAACAAGGCAAATTGTATAAAAATAAGTACACTGGCAACAAGAAAGCTATAACTTCACTTCTGGGACAGGAACATAATTATAGCATGGAGCCCTGTGGAGACTGCATGGTGACATGATTTAAAAAGTGAACTGCAGCCAAAAGACTAAAATTTAGTTTTAAGCTGCCAGTCTAGAAATACTCCCACATGTCCCCTGTAGTTAGTTTTTAAGAACCCACACACAGTTCTGGGGAAAGGAGTTATAGTGGTTTGGAGTTCATGAGAGCTTAGAACATGGGTCTTGTTCCTGTGTAGAGAAATGCTGGCATCCCTGGTTACACACTGCATTGAGCCACATGGCTCTGGAGGGACTTGCTTGTCACCTCAGAGAAGGCAGGCTGGGGCCTGGGCCCTGGTGTTCACCATTGCAGGCACTGGGAGGGCTCTGTGGCCTAGGCTCCCAGCTGAAAGCTAGGAAGATCAACAGGAGAATCTAAGAAGGCGTAAGACAGAGAACTGGAGGAGATGGAGTATGTCATGGTAAACAGCTGTAACACTTTGGAGGAGCAGAGTAAGTCAAGTTTGTATTAAAGCCCAGAAATCAGGGCACTAGGGTCAACAGTGAAAGTGAGGCAGGAGCGAGGGCTGCAGCATGGCCCTGGGTATCACCACTGCCTCACTGCAGAGTAAGAAAGCTCCCTTGGAGAGCGGAAGTGTGGGACAGCAGTGAGGGAGTTCACAACATGGAGACTCAGCTCCACGCCCCAGCTCACCAAGATACAGCTGCAAAGGAGCAGTAAGAGAGAGCCCTGCGCAGGTTTGGAGACTCTGCCCTAACATTGTCATGGGTGAAACTGCAGAAACTGAAGACACAGAAAATGGTGAATTATGTAAGGAATTTTAATTATATGCATGAAAAGCACAGCTCCAAAACACATTTGTCCTAAGTAATCACTCCTTCTCACCCCTTTGTCTGCCATGTATGTCTTATATATGGTGGATATCTTACTAAAACAAGTGACCATCTACATTTCACATGCACAATTGTCTCTTTTTATCTGTTTGCCTTTCGTTACATAGTCCACTAGTACTTCAAAAACAATCTTTGCTGAAAAAAGTACTTCACAAAGTCAGAGCTTTCTCATAGCTCCTAGTGCACACTATGCAAATATAAAGATGCAGATAACTGAACCGTCATTCCTTGTTTAATAGAGCAAACACTAGATTTTTCTAGATTCTGTGTTTAACATATCGATCATTTGACCTCTAAAATAACAGAAATATTTCCCATTTCCACTTTCCTCATAGGTATGTTTTTAGAACTAATGAGATAACATTTCTAATCCTAGGGAGTAGATGGCTTTCTTTCTTGAGACATTAGTGTGCAATTTAGTGCTTATGAAGAACCAATTTACTGAATGGCACCCTAGTGGTATAAGAAATATTTCAAGGACTATTCCATTTCGAGAGTGAAAAATTGGTGGATTCTGCATAGCAGAGCTAGATAATACTTGTATCTTAAACAGTTTTATGTGATTAAAAAACATTAAGCCTAATCAGTGTATTCTTTTCATTTATTATTATCATGTCATTTATTTGTTTAATGTTTCATACTTTTCTAATTATGTTTTTAAGTTTAATTTCTTCTTCTAAAGACTTTTTTTAACTTTATTCATAGTTCCTCCCTATCCTTTTTAATTTTTCCAAATACTTTCTTCTATGATTAACAATACTTATGAAAATGTCAATAGTTCAGTTTTATATTTATCCTTTTCTTATTGTTTTAAGATCTTAGGTATTTACCTTTTCTTAGGACAGAGTGTGCAATGTCTACAGGGTCTCACTACACAGACCAGACTCATAGTGATCCTCTTGTGTTCAGCCTCCTAAGCACTGAGATTACAGGTGCGCGTCACCACGCCCGGTCTCAGTCACCATCTCAGCGCACTCTGGGGGAAGGGCTGGCACCACACATCGGGGATTGAACCCAGGTCCCCGTGTCTGTATAAGCAGGCATTTTAGTCCACTGAGCTATCTGGCGGGCTCCATTTACCATTTCTTGCAGATGCCTACCCTTACTACAATGTAGAAACACAAATTTAAATATTAAAGAATATCCAACATGCAAAAAGAGTTCAGAAGTGCAGAAGCATGACGCAGTCATCCTGGTCACACTGTGCGCTGTGCGCACACGACTTCTGCAACTTTGATTCAGTTCAGCCCACAGTCAGCCAACAGCAAGGAAGGAAAGGCAGAGAGACAGCCACTCAAGTCCAGGCAGCCAGGAAGGGGAGTGAAGGAAGAAGGCAGAGAGGGGGCAGAGCTTCCGGGCCAGCTCCAGTGACATCTCCACCTCCCAACGGCACATTTAGTTGTAAATCCATCCTTTAACTAATCTATAGATGAGTCCAGCAACACCCTGATCCAGTCACCTCTCAAAATCCCACTTAAAAGCACATCAGACTTTGGGGAGACATCTTGACACAGATCATAGCAATTCTATATCTTTAAAGGTATTTTTATATCTTTTGGAAAGTCAAAACTTGGAAATGAAACATTAAAATTAGATCCTCCGGTGATGGTCTGCCACTAGCCCAGTGTATGTGCAGTGTTTGTGCTTTCTCCAAACTAGATTTATGACTTAATCAGTTAACTCTTAGCAGGACACATAAAATTGGAGAATCAGGGGCTGGGGAGGTAGCTCAGTAGAATAAGTGCTTCCCTGGCAAGCACAGGGTCCTGAGTTCAATTCCCCAGTTCCGCAAAAAAA
>NW_004524767.1:2186534-2189417 GCF_000260255.1 Octodon degus | reverse complement strand
CCCTGGCAAGCGCAAGGTCCTGAGTTCTATCCCCGGTTCTGCCAAAAAAAAAAAAAAAAAAAAAAAAAAAAAAAAAAGAAAAATTGGAGAATCTAAACTACTTGATTGAGACGTAACTGCTCAATTTCCGTAAGGCTAAAATAATGCTTTATTCTTCCTGTAGGTGTTGTGAAGGTCTGAATAAGAGCATAGGTGAATGCATAGTGCTATAGTTTTCTCTTGTGAACCTGGTAACTTTCTCTAAGGGCCCCCACCGCTGCCCTAAAATCACCAGACCCTCTTTAAATACACTGTCCAGCTTAAATTTTGTTAAGAATTATGCTTCTTAGATAGAAATTGAATTCCAGTTTACTATTTTACAAACAAGTCAAATTAATTTACATATATACAAATTCTTTTATTCTTCCATAAGGTACAGATAATTTCATAATTAAAAGGTGAAATTTGTTTTATTCTTATAATACAGTATTGCCATTTAAAGCATATGAATCTGTTTCAGTTTCCTGGCTTCTTGTAGTCTGTCCCCATTTTTAGTCTCTGTTTTAGGACTTTTTTTGTTGCCATTCTTTAATCTTTTGGGGACAGAAAATGCATTAATTGTATTCACTTATTTGTTTAATCATTATTGCAACCAACTGGACCCATAATGGGCTTATAGCACTTTACAAATAAAACACAATTACAACAAGAAATGTCTAGATATAAAATTATCTTTAATCTTTTGGGGACAGAAAATGCATTCATTGTATTCACTTATTTGTTTAGTCATTATTGCAACCAACTGGACCCAAAATGGGCTTATAGCACTTTATAAATAAAACACAATTACAACAAGAAATGTCTAGATATAAAATTATCTTTAAAATAAAACAAATACATACCGAAATCAGAATACCAGTGTCCAAGACTTCTTATTGAATTGGGTTGATCTGATATTCACTTTCGGGGTCTTTCCTCCTTGGAAATCTCCTTCCTGTTGCTCCACCTGAGCCCCGAGGAGAAGCATGGAGGCCCCCAGCAGGGCGTCCTGCAGGAGCCACCGGATCTGCGCTGCCTTCTGGAATTTGGGGCATGTGTCTGAGGTATTGAGAACAGGAAGCTGCCTTCTTGTGAATTTTCATTTTATATTTTACATGACTTTGTGAGAGAAGTGACCACGTCTGCTTAATTTTTTTCAAACATTAATTTAGAAAGAAAAAAACAACTTTCTTAAGGTCGCTATAGTAAAATAACTGGTTACCGATGCTTTCATGCATTTGTCTATATTAAATGATGGTTTTGGCAGCATACTTATAGCTTGTGCCTTTCTTGTGCCAGTTTTGTCTCTGTTCTCACTCCCCTGTGACTGCAGACCCTGCTGCCTGTGAGCCGTGATTGTAAAAGGATAGCATATGTTGCCCTCTAGTGATTCCCAAGAACACAGGAAAAGTCACACGGAGTTTCTGGCGCTCAGCTCTGCCTGTAGCCTTTTTCAGGGGCAGAACCAACCTTCCACATTCCATTCTTTCACTATTTAACTTATTTAATAGACAAAGGTTTGCTTTTTATTGTATTACTGCACACATACAAAACAAACTCTTTCTTTGTTAAAAGATAAGTCTAATCATGCAAACAAGCAAAAACAAGCCAAGAAAACATAACTATAATGTTTGAAATAAGAAAGATTTCTTTCTTCAGTTCCAGGGACTATATTTCAATTCACTGCTTTTAACAAGAGAAATCATTAACATAAATGCATAGCCTATTAAAAATAAATCATATCTTAACCCTTCATATTGCCCTCATACAAGAAGTGATGAGAATAATTCAATACTTATGGAAATAGAGAATTAGTGCATAGTGACAACACATGGGCATATCCCGAGCAGAGGCAGCCAGGCCGCGGGCTGGCTGCGGAGCTCCGTGTCTCGGCATCCAAGTTGGGGGATCAGGGAGGGAACCAGCCACGCTGCATGTGTACTTGGTTCCCAAGCAGTTTTTTACCATTTCAAACAATGAAATAGCTGGAGCCCTACTATATTTCTCTCCTGCCAATCCACATTCCCTGTGCTGGATTAATCTTTCTTATCCATATATCAATTGTTGCAAGTTTTTTTAACGTATGATTTTTTTCTTTTTCATGAATTTTCTTAGCCACCTGTTCTCTTATGGCTTTCTCATAACTTGATTTCATGTAACCAATATACTAGGAAAATTCTCTTTGAATCAATTAGATTTCTAAAGAAATAGGAAAACTCCCTAACTTATAGGGTATCACAATGTTACTTTTTTCTAAAGAAATAGGAAGACTCCCTAACTTATAGTGTATCACAATGTTACTTTTCTTTTACGTTTTTAAAATTTGTATTCCTATGTATTTGCAGAAAATGATGATGATATCAATTGTAGTGAACTGGGACATGCACATAGCACTTTCGAGTCCCTTTTTCCCCTTCCCTCCACTTCCCTTTTATTTTGCCAGCATCGGGATTCATTCTTTTACCGTTTACCAGGATGATATATTGGTAAACGTGTTTCAAATACTTAATATTTAAAATATTTGTCTCTTTTCATTTATAAATATTTTCATATTGGTTCTTTCATTAAATGGTTTCAGGAATGTTGTCATATATGGCTGCCTTCCTCCACGTTTATTTATTTTCAGCTTTTATTTTAAACAAAAAGAAAGAAAAAACATAAAAACAAAAAATCCTAAAATTTCAAAGAAAATTATGATGGGAGGGTAACAATGGTCAATGCATCGCATATTATTATCATCATATCAGTTACTCGGAGTACAAGACATCAGCATTAACTGTCCAAATTACTGCAAATCTATCCATTCAATGAACTTAGAGAAATCAGCAGCATACTTATCTTAATTTTTACATATACACACAAATA
>NW_004524767.1:2166322-2186114 GCF_000260255.1 Octodon degus | reverse complement strand
TTTTTCTGTATTTAGAGAAGAGTCTACAGGGTGTTCAGGGTCTCACTACATAGGATGGACTCGTAATGATTCTCCTGTTTGCAGCCTACCAAGTGCTGAGGTTACAGGCTCACACCACCACGCCCAGTCTCAATTGCTGTCGCAGCATGCCCCTGGGGCGAGGCGGCCAGCACTGCAGGCCTGGTCTTTTTTTTTTTTTTTTATTCTCCACACTAATTTCCACAGTGGTTATAACAGTATACACTTCAACAACAGCGGAGAAGTGTTCCTTTGTCGCCACAGCCCTGCCAACATTTGATATTGGTTGATTTTTAATGATAGCCACTCTTTCTGGGGTGAAATGGAATCTCACTGTTATTTTAATTTGCATCTCTCAAATGATGAATGATATTGAATTTTTTTCACATACTCATTTTGTTTGCATTTCTTCATCTGAAAAGTGTGAACTCATCTCCAATACACATTTTTGACTGAGTCTTTAAATTTGGGAGCTTTGATTTTTTTTTAGTTATTTTTTCATTTTTGATAGTAAACCTTCGTCTGAGTAACATCCAGCAAACATTTTTTCCCCACAGAGTGTGTTGTCTCTTCACTCTGTTGGTGATTTCTCTGGCTGTGCAAAAGCTTTTTAATATAATGAGATCCCAGTTGTTGATTTCAGCGATAGTTTCTGTGCAACTGGTGTTTTATTCATTCAGTCCTTGCCTGGACCAATATCTTCAAAAGTTTTATTTTTTCTATCTTCGAACAGATTTGATGTTTCTGTCTTAATATTTAGATCTTTGATCCATTTTTACTTTAGTATGGTGCATGGTGAAAGTTTGAATCCCTGAAATGTACACAACCAGTTTTGGCAGCACCATTTTCTAAAGATGCTATCTTTTTTCCAGTGTATATGTTTAGCTCATTTTTTAATGTAGAGGTTTTTTACATTCTTCATTATATGGATTCTGAGGTATTTCATTTTATTGGGTACTACTGTAAAAAATGTAATTTTCCTAATTTCTCTCTCAGTGAATTTGTTATTTGTGTATAGGAAGACTATTGATTTTTGAGTGTTGACTATGTATCCAGCTGTGCTACTGAATTTGTTCATCACATCTAGTATTTTTTAGTGAACTTCTATGTAGAGTATCATGTCATCTGCAAATAAGTATAATTTCACTTCTTCCTTTCCTAATGTTATTCTTTTTCTTTCTTTCTTTTGTCCAAT
The DNA here is from genome assembly GCF_000260255.1 of Octodon degus. Taxonomy (NCBI): domain Eukaryota; kingdom Metazoa; phylum Chordata; class Mammalia; order Rodentia; family Octodontidae; genus Octodon; species Octodon degus. Next base: position 2,184,901 of record NW_004524767.1, on the reverse strand, counting down.
TGCTCTGGCTAAAGTTTCCAGGACTATATCAAATAAAAGTGGAAATAGTAGATATCTTTCTCTTGTTCCTGATTTTAGAGAGAAAACTATCATATCAATATAATGCTGGTATTGGTTTGCCATAGATAGCTTTTATTAGATTGAGAAAAAGGAGACAGCAGCCAGTGGACAGGCTCAGCACCCGCCTGACACTCCTGCCTCCAGAGAGTGGCCCAACACATGGGTTCTGCTGTCAGCTAGAAACTCCAGCCATCCAGCTGCCAGGCCTGGAGTAGAACTCCACAAGGGAACTCCTGGCAGAGAGGATAGGGGCAATATCCAGCCAGCTAATCCAAGATCAGATCAACTTCACAGTGGGGCACAGCAAGTTCACCTCTACGGGCTACAACAGTAAGAAATTGGGTACAGCAGCCAGACCCAAACAAGACCCAGCTGGATGAATTCGAACTTGGTAGATCTGGATCCAATGAGCTGAGGCATACTGATAGACCTAGATCTATGAAAACATTCTCTTTCTTTTTCTCTGTCTCTCTGTCTCTGTCTCTCTGTCTCTGTCTCTGTCTCTCTCTGTCTTTCTCTCTCTGTCTCTCTCTCTGTCTCTCTCTCTCTCTCTCTCTCTCTCTCTCTCTCTCTTGATCAAGATAACTGGGATGAAAGTCTTCCTGGAAGACTCCGGGTACATCAAAGGGAGGTGACACACCTTAGGGGAGTTCATTTAAATACAAATGCCCAATTTAATATCCACTTAGCTACACAATCATAATGCTTGCGCTTATGATGTCTAAAATACAAATCCATTAGTTAAAACTTGTCATTTGCTGAATCTCACGACCAATTACTAGTGTTGCTAATTGTAATTCTGTAAATATAAAACTATAACTGCCTTTACCATATCCCTTCTGGGTAATAATATTGGTAGGTGCTAAGGTAATTATTACACCAAAGCTCTACGCCAAAGGTCAGAAGACAATGCTATGCAAAATGACAAAGAGAAGGTGCAAAATGCATTCTCAGGCCTCAAGCCCATCCAGAGCAAATGCAGGAGACACTAGAAAAGAAGAAATTGGAAGCCACATTCCTTAAATCTCTGAAATAATAGAGTCTGAAGTAAAAAAAAAAAAGAAGTGGAAACATGTATAGAGAAAATCAGATCAGAAATAATCTCTGAAGTAAGAAAAGAAATGAAAGAATTATGAAAGAATTACTAAGTGTTTCTAAAGAAGACATTGATATAAAAAGAGAAGAATAGAAAAATGGAATCCTTGAATGGGCAATATAGAAAAGAAATAGAATGCATGAAGCAGAGTCCAAGAGATATACGGGAAATTGAAACCTCAATCACAAGCTGGTAAAATCATTTGAATGAAAATGAAGATAGACTTTCAAACCATGAAGATACTTTAGTAGTAAATGAAATGGTAAAGAAGGATCTCCTAAAAACAACTAGTATGCAGGAAAAAAAAATAATTCAACAACTGCAAGTTGATACAATGATGAACAACATAAGACTAATAGGCATTGATAAGAAAGATGGAATCAATACAAATGATATGAAAAGAATATGGAGAGAAGTAATAGCAGAAAACATCTCAAATATGGGGGGAAAATCTGACATTTAGATAACCAAAGCATACAGAATTCCAAATAACATCAACCCCATTTAAACTACAGCCAGACTTATAATAATTAAGATGCCAGAAATACCAGGTAAATAACATGTCAATCATAAGTCCATACATCTCAAGTAAAACCATTATTATAAATGGACACAACTCACTGATTAAAAGAAATGACTGACACAGTGGATTAGGAAGCAAAATCCAACCATATGCTGTATAGAAGAAACACACTTAACTCAAAGAAATTTATAGGCTGAAAGTAAAAGGATGGAAAACAATACTACATGCCACAGAACCTCAGAAAAAAGCATGGGGAGCAATCCTGTATGCACACAGTCTCAACATCAAACCAGGAATGGTCAAATGAAATGAAGAAGGCCACTGCATACTGGTTAGAAGAAAAATATAAGAGAAAGTGGTAACAGCCATAAATATGTATGGACCAAATATAAGAGCACCTAATTATATAAGACAAATCTTAAGGAACATGAAAAATCTAATATCCAATACAACACATTAACAAGAGAGCTTAACACCCCCTTACCCTAAAAAGATAGGTCAAGCAGACAAAATATTAGTAAAAGAAGCATAGAACTGAACCAGAACTTGGAGCAAATGGACTTACTGGACAAATACAGAGTGTTCTACCCAACAACATCTGAATACACCTTCTTTTCAGTTGTACATGGGGCATTTTCTAAAATAAACCACATATTAGTCCATAGGTCAAGCTTAAGTATATGCAAGAAAACAAAAATTGTCCTGTGCATATTATCTGACCACAGTGCAATGAAACTGGAAATAAATGACAAAAGAAATCACTAATCCCCATAACTACAGGGAAATTGAAAACAGCCTCCTCAGCAACCAATGGGTTACAGATGAAATTAAATAAGAAATTAAACAATATCTACAATTCATTGAAAACTCAATTACAGTATATCAGAATTTGTGGGATGCAATGAAAGCAGTTCTTAGAGGGAAATTTATAGTTTCAAAGTCACACATTAGGAAAACAGAATGGGAACAGATAAATACCCTAATGTTGTATCTCAAGTGTCTAGAAAAAGAAGAGCAAACGAAACCCAAAACCCAAAGACAGGAAACAATTATAAAGATTAGAAGAGAAATTAATGCAACTGAGACAAAGAAAATGATACAAAGAATTGAGTCAAAAAGCTGATTCTTTGAAAGACTAAATAAAATTGATAACCCTCAGCTAACCTCAATAAAAAGGGAAAGAACAAACTCAAATTCAAGCAATAAGGAATGAAAAGGGCAAAGTTACTACAGACCTTGAGGAAAATCAGAGAATTATCAAGAGCTATACATCTGGAATCATTGGCTAGAGCCATGAGACAAGAAAGAGGAATAAAAGGAATAAGAATAAGTAAAGAAGTTAAACTTTCATTATCCGCAGATGACATGACCCTTTATTTGGAAGACTCAACTCCACCAAAAGCTACTAGAATTAATAAACGAATTCAGTAACATAGCAGGTTACAAAATCAATACACAAAAATCAATAGCATTCCTTTCCACAGATAACAAACATACTGAGAGGGAAATTAGAGAAATAATTCCCTTTATAATTGCACCATGAAAAATGAAATACTTAGGAATTAACCTAACTAAAGAAGTAAAATATCTATTCAGTGAAAATTACGCTACTCTGAAAAAAGAGATTGAAGAGGATTTCAGAAGATGCAAAGATATCTCCTGCTTCTATCTTGAAGATATAGGGGTAGGCAAACATTTCATGAACAAAAATCAAACTGCATGGGAAATACTTGAAAGAATTATCAAATGAACCTCTTCTTATTGAGAAGATTCTTCACATGAAAACAAATTACCAACAGAATTAAAAAGCAGCCCACAAATTTGGAAAAAGTCTTGACTAATAATCACTCAGACAAAGGTCTTCTATCTAGAATTTATAAAGAACTAAAAAACATTAAGGCCCCCAAATTTATTTTTTTTAATGTAAGTATGAACCTTTTATTCTTTTTCTTGATGTACACACAATTTTTCAGAAAGTGAATATCCATCAGTATGGGAATGATGGTACACTCTTATTACAGACTATTATATGCTACTTAAACTAATAAAGTATAACAAATTAAAGCATTTCTATAATATACTGTATATACAATTTAATATTTTACATATTTATATGTCATAAATATATATCAAGAGTATCATGCAGGTCAATTCATGATGAATTTTTAAATAAAGTTTGCTGCAGATCAATATTTCAACTATAACCAATTTTTAAAGAAGGAAAGAAAAGGAGGGAGGAAGGAAGAAAGAGAAAATTTTGAAGGAAGGAAGAAGTGCAAGGAAGAAGTAATTATGTATGGAGTGTGAATATTCAAAGTTTAAAAAATATGTTACAGGAAATGACACATTGTAGGGCCCCAAAATTTAAAGAGTCAATCCAAACATGAGCATCTGAGATGAGTACAAACTTGTCAGAAAAAGAAATACAAGAGACAAATAAATGCATGGAAAAATGCTCCAAATTACTAGCCATTCATGAAATGCAAATTAAAACAACACTGAGATACCATCTCACCCCAGAAAGAATTGCTATCACAAAGAAATCAACCAGCAACAAATGTTGGAGAGGCTGCGGAGAAAACAGAACACTTCTCCACTGCTGATGGAAACATAGACTGGGACAACCGTTATGGAAATCAGTTGGAGATTCCTCAATAAACTAGGACTAGCAATCCCAGTCAATCCAGCTATCCTTTTTCTGGGAATCTTCCCAAAAGAACTGAAAACGTCATATCATAGTGGTATATGTGTGCCTATGTTTATAACAGTAAAATTTGTGTTAGCCAAATTTTGGAAACAACCATAATGCCCATCACCTGAGGAATGGATGAAAAGATGTAGTATTTTTATACAATGGAATATTACTCAGCTGTAAAGAAAAACAAATTCAAAGCCTTCGTAGGTAAATGGATGCAACTTGAAGCTATACTCATAAATGAAATAAATCAGACCCTACATGTGTAAGTATCATATTGTCTCCTTAGTGTAAGAACTCAAAAGCAGAAATAAAACTGAAAGCTATAGCACAGTGAAATGTAAAGAAAAAAATTTTAAAGATTAAACAATGAAGAGAGAGAAAGGAGAAAATTTAGGAAATAAGGTAGGGGTGAAACCATACATTTATATATTCAGGTTGGATAAGGCAGTGGTCCTAGGAATTTCCATCAGGTTTTTGAAAATAGATGTTATTGGGTAGAATTCTCACGATGACTAACTATATATGTTGATTTCTGTGAACTAAACAACTACATTGAGGACAGCAATATGTAATACTAAAACCATGCTTGAAATATCTGTCATTTTGGGCTTTTAACTGTGTACTGTTTTTAATGTCATATCAATTATTGCTATACTCACTTTAAAGTAATTTTAAAAAATATATAGAAAACAAAATGAGAGATAAAAACAAAATTTAACGCTTCTTGTAAGCATGTGATAATATTCAATCATATGACATCTTGCATAACTTTATTAATTGAGCAACAGATTTGACAATAAAAGTACATAATATATCAATGTAAATCAACTAGTCTAGTTTTGAAAAACTGTAACATATGTATTGTTATATGTTGTCCTGTTTCTGTCTTTGCTTTTGTTTTTCTTGATCTTGTATTTTCTCTTCAAAATAAAAGAAAATTATAATAAAAAAGAGAGAGAAAGACCATCTATTGTGATTTTCCATAGGGTTTTTAATCATGAATGAGTGGTGTACTTTGTGAAAAGCTTTTTCTTTATCTTAGATGAGCTTATGATTTTTGTCCTTGGCTCTATTAATTGTGAATTACATTTATTAGTTTACATATGCATCCCTGGGATGAATTTCACTTGGTCATGGTATATGAACCTCCTGATGACTTGCTGTATTTCTGTTTGAATTATCTTATTGAGGAGTTCTGCACTTGTGTTCATTGAGATAGGCCTGTAGTTCTTTTTCTTGGATAGGCATTTCTCTGGTTTTTGTGTGAGGGTAATGCTTGCTTCCAGGAATGAATTTGGCAGCCTGGGGTTTAAGCTGCTGAGCTATATATCCCCGGCCCAGGAATGAATTGGGGAGTATTACTGCCCTTTCAATTTCATAAAACAGTTTGCGAAGTATTAGTGATAAGTCTTTTCTAGATTTGTTGTAGAATTCAGCAATAAATCCATCAGGATCTCGGATAGTCTTTGTTGGTGTGTTTTTAATTATATTGTCAATTTCATTGGCTGATATTGATTTAGGTAGGATTTTTATATCTTCTTGATTCAATTTTGGTAAGTTGTATATATCTAAGAAAATGTCCATTTCTTCTGCATTTCCAGAAGAATACAAGTTTTCAAAGTAGGTATAGTTGATCTTCTGAATTTCTGAATGTTCCATTGTGACTTCACCATTTCTGTTCCTAATTTTATAGATTTGGTTTTTTTTCTTTCCTTTTTTGATAAGATTAGCTGTTGATTTTTTTTTTGTTTGTTTGTTTCATTTAATTTTTCAATGAGCCAACTCAATTCATAGTTTCTTTGTATTGCTTTTTAAGTCTCCAGTGCATTCATTTCTGCCCCAATCTTTATAATTTCTTCCCTCCTGTGAGCATTTGGCTTAGCCTGTTCTTCTTTTTGCAGACATTTGAGGCTCAACATTATTTGTTTATTTGTGCTTGATCTATTTTCCTGACGTGGATATTTACTGCTACAAATTTCTCTCTTAAAACTGATTTCATTGTGTCTCACAAGTTCTGATATGTTTTATTGTCATTGTCACTTAATTGCAGAAACTGTCTAATTTCTTCTTTAATTTCATCTGTGATCCATTGGTTATTCAAAATGGTGCTATTTATATTCTATGCGTTTATGAAGTTGTTGTGGTTTCTTTTACCACTGATTCTAATTTTGTTGCACTAAGGTCTGATAATATCTGCGGGATAATTTTAATTCCTTTGCATTTATTCAAGCATGTTCGATGGGTTAATTATGTGGTCTTCTTTGGAAAACATCACGTGCTGCTGAGAAGAAAACATCATACACACTGTGTATTCTGATATAGGATGTAACACTCTATAGATGCCTACTAATTTCATTTGTTCAATAACTTGATTCAATTATATTATTTCATTGTTAATTTCTTTTCTAGTTGATCTGTCTTTTTGTGATAGTGGGGTATTGAAATCCCCCAATATAATTGTATTAGTGATTATTTGATTTTATAAGACCATTAATATTTGTTTTATATAGTTGGATACACTGCTATTTGTTGCATACATGTTATCTCTCTCTCTTAGATTGTTCCCCTTACAACAATGTAGTGACCTTCTTTACATCTCTTAGTCAGTCTTAGCTTGATATTCACTTTGTCTGCAAATGGAATAACTACCCCTGCTTTTTTCTGAATTCTTGTCACATAAAGTATTGCTTCCCTTTCTCTGACTTTCAGTGTATAAATTTCTTTTTAAATTAAATGTGTTTCTTGTATACAGCTTATTGTTGGATCACACTTCTTGATTCATTTTGCCAGTCTGTGTCTTTTGGTTGGTGAACTGGGGCCATTGACATCAATGGTTTTGACTAATACATAGCAACTTATTCTTGTCAGGTTACTTTCTTATTACTCCTTCTCAATCTATTTTTTTCCTTTCCTCTACTTACTTGTTTATCTTGCTGAATGTTGGATTTATGGGATTGAAGTCCTTGTTTTCTCTTTCTAGAATGTCCTTCAAAATATTTTGGGGTGTTGGCTTGGTGGTCATAAATTTCTTGAGCTGCTCTTTGTTATCAAAGCATCTTATTTCTCCAACAGTTTTGAAAGATACTTTTGCAGGGTACATCAATCTGGGTTGACAGTTGTTTTCCTTTAGAGCTTGAAATACTTCACTCCGAGTTCTCCTTGACTTGAAGACTTATGCTGAGCAGTCAGCTGTGGTTCTGATGGGCTTCCTTTGGTTTCTCTCCCTAACAGTATTTATTTGTTTATTTATTTACTTATTTGATGTATTTGGTATAGGCTCTCACTACCCAGCGCAGATTCATAGTGATCCACTAGTCAGCCTCCCCAGTGCTGGGATCACAGTCGTGCACCACCACGCCTGGTCTCAGGGTCCAGCTCAGCACACTCAGGGTTGGGTCCAGTGCAGCATGTGGCATCAGGGATTGAACCCTGGTCCCTGTGCTTGTGTAGGCAGGTGCTTAGACTGCTGAGCTTTGTCTGTGGCCCCCTAACAGCTTTTAATATTCTATTCTTGTGTTGAATTTTGGGAATCTTGACTATGATATAATTAGCTGCAGATTTTTTTTCCATGCCTTATTTAACTGTATATCAAATTCTTTTTCTCTACTAGGAAAGTTTTCTTCCATGACATCTGTGAACAGTTTTTAACATCATTTGTACTATCTCTTGCTTTTTCATTAACTCCAATCAATCTTAAATTATTATTCTTTGATTGATCTAGCAGCTATTATATTGATTTCTTATGAGCTCCTCATATTTAAAAAAAAATCCTTCTTTTAATAGTTGCTAGCCAAAAGCTAGTCTTTTCTATCTGAGATCCTATCCACATATTGTCTTAAACTGTTGCAAATAGTTTTAATAGAATTTTTATCCTCCTGGATATCTGCTGAAATCTGCCTATGGATTACATTTCTTTCCTAGGCTGAGTATACATGGTCTCTGTAATTTTTTTCAGCTCATCTATTTTCTTGTCTATATCTGCTCTAGAATCTCTAACCATGCTCTTTGTTGTGGACATCATCTCTGCAGTTATCTGAGAGATTATTTCTGATTCGATATTTTCTAGAGCCTCATTCAATTGCTTTGCTGTTACCATTCCAGAGTGGTTAGATGGGTGGTTTTCAGATTGCCCTACCTCACTGCCTTCTGGGTTTGCCTTTAGTGATGTTTGGGGTTATATCTTATTTAAGAGTCTCCTCATTTTCTTTTCTTTTAGTTTAATTCTTGGAGTGATGTTTGAAACAGCTGTTTAGAGCAATTATGTCACTTTTGGCTGGTATGATACCAATAAGAACAGCATAAAACACAGCCTAGAAAACAACAAGCTAGAATTACTATTACTTTGCCACTTTTAACCATATGAACCAGATTTGTGCTTATATGACAAAGTCTAAAACAAACCAGAAAATTGCATGCTGTGTACAAGTCCTTACTATGTCAATTTTATCCTCAGGAATAAAAATTTAGAATGAGTTAGGCAGAAAACAGAAAAATGGAAGAGAAGAAAGAGATTAGCAGACTGGAGGACAAAGGAAGATCATATGGACTTGGAGAAGGAAACCAATCAAAACAGCAACAAAAAGCCCACTTCTAGGTTTGTCTCTCTTGTCACTGATAAACAGTAACTGACTTAGCCCAGAAGCCCAGTGAACCTGCACTCTGGCGACTTGCTTCAATCAGTGCATATTCCACGGGCCTGAACCCAGCTGGGAGCGCCTAGGTGGAGCCGGGAGCCACTCTGAGGTCTGAGCTCTATTGGTCTCTCTCTGTCTCCACAATGGTTCCCCACCAGTCGCTTTCTCCAGCAGGACAGCTGAACCCTCATCCTTTACTGGCAGACAAATCATGGCAGTTGAGAATTCTGTCATGTCAGCTGCTCCCCTCCGCTGCTGCATCTCTCAGGTGGAGGTCTCTGTGGTCGCCAGCACTCTCCATGGACTTCTCCCTTGCTGCAGTGCTTCCCACCTCGGGAGATGGGGCTGCTGGGTACTTTCTTCTTTGCTGACATTTCTCTCCTCATTCTCTGTGTGGGCTTCAATTTGTGCCTCAGTCCTGTCCAAGGTCTGGGGCCACTTGCCTCCCTCTTTCTTAACTTACCACATGGCTATATTCTAGTCTTTTTTTTTTAATAATTTTATTGAGAAACAAATAGCGATGAGACAGTTTCAAAACTGATTAGTAGGACAATTTCACTAATCAATACATTACATATTGTTGTCTTCTTAGTGGTTATTCATAGTACAAGATGTATACATGATATCCTGTCCACAAACACTATTAGTACAGATCTTTCTGTTCATTGAATTAAGAGGAAGTAGCTGTATATCTTTCCTAACTATTTTGAATATACAGATACAAAAAGGTCCTTCATTTGTATCCCCTTTTTTTGTTTAGTTTAGCACTTGCCTGGCAAGTGCAAGGGCCTGCATTCTGCCAAGTGCAATCCCTGGTTCTGCCAAAATAATAATAATAATAATAATAATAATAATAATAATAATAATAATCCAGACTTTGGATGGCAGAACTCAGAGGGGTTCTTTCTCTGTTGCTTAGCGCTCCGCCATCTTGCTGCTCATCGTTTCTCCTTATATGAGCCTTAATTTTCAGGACTATATATTCTGGGAAATTAGAACTAGAGACTAATGAGTACATGAGAGGACTGGAATTTAAATCAGGAATTGAGTCCGTACTCATAGATGAAATAAATCAGTCTGTCATGCGTAAACATCATATTATCTCCCTAATGTGAGAGAGTGAAAGAGTAAATAAGACCCAAAATGTATGAGATATTGTGAAATGGAAAGAAAATGCTCAAAATGAAGAGCACCTGAAATGGAGGAAAGAAGAAAAGAAGGAAGGGAAAAGGAAAAAATAGATACACACACACACACACACACACACACACACACACACTAGTTAAGATAATTATACTACTAATTGCTGTTAGCTCATTGGAATGAAAGTTTTATGCCTGCATTGTTTGATTAATTTTCATGCCTATATTTTGTAATGTGAGCAACTACTTTGAAGATAAAAATATGCAATGTACTGACCATTGTTACTCTCCTACACTTTTGAAATTTTATACAATTGTTTTTATTGCTTATTTTTCTTTTCTTTAAAGTTAAAAAAAATAGAGCTGGCCAAATATCTCAGCAGATTAAAGAACCTGCAAGCAGGCACAGGGGCCAGGCTGAGCTAACACACCTACAATATTCAAATAACGGAACTAAACGAAAAAGGAGATAGAGATGAATGTCCATTTTGTATCTGTGTATTCAAAGTGGTTAGGATAGATATATAGTTACATTCTCTTAATGAATAGAGAGATTTGTTCTAATGGTGTTTGTAAATAGGATATTGTGTCCGCATCTTGTACAGCAATTAACCACTAGGAAGAATGTATGCAAAGTGTTATTATTGAAACTGTCCTACCAATTTGGTTTGAAACTGTCTCACTGCTATTTGTTTCTCAATAAAATTATGGGGAAAAATAAAATTTGAGTTTTACTTTTTCTTGCCAATACTCTTGACCATTTAAATTTTCTTTGGGAATATTATGTGCTGTACAGCTCCTTGGTGCCTGCCTCATCTGCACCCTTCTTAGAGCCTACTTCATCCACAGGCTGCAAGGGATGGCCCTGGGTGCTGCAGGAACTGCCACTAACCCAGGCCAGGGCAGTCACCTGCCTCTGTCAGGTGGAAAGTTAAAACAGGTCATAGGATAGAAAATTTGAGTCAGTCAAATAAAGTTTGGTTGTAGAATGTAAGTAAAATTGAGGCCAGACATTATTTTATTCCCAAGCCCAAAATGTAATATTAAACAGAATAGGAAGAAAACAGTAATACCAAGTGAATAAACTATGAACCTTGCAGAGAAAACACAGACTACAGAAGAAAAAGAAAAGTAAGTTGGTAATAGGATCATAAATGAGAACTCTTTTAGCTTAAGAAAAAATAGTGATGGATACTATAGAGGCTTGAATATTCCCCAGTTTCCTTGTATTCATCTGCTATAGTTTAGAACTTGGTTTTATAAGAATATTCTAAAAACTATAATAAATTCACCACCGAATAAATAATTAGAAGACACCTACCTTGCTTGGGGATACAGCATCACAGCATTTATCTTTTTGTTTGAATTAGAAACCTGAGAAGAGAGGCCAGGGAGATGGCTCAGTAGAATAAGTGCTTCCCTGGCCAACTCAAAGGTCTGAGTTCAATTCCTGGTTCAAAAAAAAAAAATGCTGAGAAGAACTGAAGCCCTCTGTTATCTGTCAGAATTGATTAGCTAACAGATCCTCACATTTCTGTTTCCTCTATTCTGTCTCTTTCTATCTAACTCAGTTGTACCAGTGCTCAGGGCCTTCTTACTCCTTGTCCTTCAACGGAAATCCATAGCCCAAACTCCTGTGCTATCTTAAACTCCTATAAATAGGAATTCACGAGCTTTCTCACTAACATACTAATTTGATGATGTCATTCTCCTGTTAAAAACTTCTCTGTGATTCTGCTCATATCCATGAAATAAAATATTAGCTCTTGTAATGTGAAATATATTTTCTTATATTGTCCAATCTTATCAGAGTAGCTACATTTGTCATCATAAGCACATCCTGATTTCAACAATTCTCGAGTATCCATCCTAGAGTTTCACAAACATAATACTTTCTCAAGTTGCTCTTTCTTTGGACCATCCTGTCGAAACTTGAAATTGTAACCACTCTTTTTACGAAACTCCCAGTGATTCTTGAGATTCTAGATTAAAAGTAATTTTAACCTTTTAGCCAACCGGCATCTAAATTTCATAAAAAGTGAGTTGTGTGGGCTTTGGTAACTAAACTGCTCCTCCACATAGAATCCTACCCTGCATATGGCAGATTTATGTCCTGTTGTGTAAACCAGATGCAGTCTCTCCTGCCTCTGACTTAGGCAAGCATGAAGTAGGCAAACTTAGACATTCCTCTTGCTTTGCAGGGGTTTTGTGCATAATGCTGTCACCATAATTAATTTATTACCTCTTCTTTTTATGCATACTATATCCACAACTCTCTGTTCATAAGAACAAAAGTATATTGAGGGCATATTCCATAAATTTTCATGTTGAAAAACATTCCCCTGAAACTAACGAAGTATGTGGCATATTTTACTGAAAAGCACTTGCTATATAAATGACTAAATGCTCAGAGGATGGAAATAAAAAATAAGGCTACAGATTTAGACAAAGCTTTCAGCTCTCAATAGAAAGACAAAACCTCTAAGGGGTGAAACCCAGAATGTCCTCTTTGAAAATAACAGAAAAAGCATGCATGGGCGGAGGAGGAGCATTTCCCTGGAAACCTGGAAGCAGACTGTGTGGAGAAGTGGAGAGCTCCAGGAGCAGGCTGTACTTGAGGAAGCATGTCTGCTGGTTCAGGCAAAAGGAAGGCGTGTGAACCTGTTTGAGAAGCAGATCTGAGACGCTGGATTGGGGCTGGAGCCAGCAGAGGTGGACAGAATGCTCTCCCTCACCCAGGCCTACAACCTGAGCATTACTCCCACACCTAGGTAGAGTTCTGATTCCTCTTCCTCTAACCTACACCTCCTCGCTTTACCCATGGAAGGAGTCCATGCAAAAACATAAAAATGAATGAAGGATCAGGAAAAAGAGAAACAGATGAAGTGAACTCCTGAAAGAAAGTGTGCTTAGAAGTTTGAGATTGCTTCAAAAATTTCAGTGAAACAACCAACTTTGTAAGAAATCAAGAAGGAACTAGAACGGCACAAAGAAGGTATAACAGAAAGAAATTAAGTAGAATGGGAGCTACAGGGAATAGGAAAAATAGAGCAAAACAGTCACTACGGAAATGCATTTGTGGAAACAAAAAAGGAGAGAGGGTGCTACACAAAACAGTCATAGAGGTTCAAACCTATAAATATCAAAAATTGTAATTTAAAAGTATTAATTTCTAATAGCAATGAAAATATGATCTGTATGTAAGACTACAGCTAAGAAACCATTCTCATACTCGGTTTCTGTAGCACATATCTGACCTGATAAAATTATAAGAGGAAACACTTGGGTTCACAATCTTGGATAGTAGAGGCCACAATCAGTTGGTCCTAGTGCTGTGGACCTGTGGTAAAGTGGCAACATAACATGGGGAAGCACCGTGCAGTGCAAAGCTGCCTCCCTCCCAGCCAGGTAGTAAGAAAACAGGAAGAGAAGTGAGTGGGGCCCTGCCAGTAATGCCAAAGTGGGGACTCAGCCTCTGGCATGTGGGATGACAAGAGTCATTGCAACCCATAGAGCTGAGCAAAGAAAGTAGACAGGGAGATGAAATCCTGAATAGAAATCCTAGCAACAAGCAGGTAAATTCTTTTAAAATGACAAAAATATACAGTTAAGAATATATATATATATATATATATATATATATATATATATATATATCAAGTAGGTGACAACAGCCCAACCAGTAATGCAGAAGAAAAGCATCTGATGACTTGAAAAAACAGTCTATTTCAGTTAAGATTGTGTGGTATGCTTGTAGAGACAAATATTTTGATGATAAGGATATAGTACACATGTATGGATTTTATGAAGAATAAAGGATAACCTTTTAATGATATAATAAAAATATTGTTATACATATTTTACAAATGAGAAATCTGAGACACAAAATGAAATAGTTTGCTCGATTTTATAATATTTATTTTATAATATTAAGGATGTAGACCAACACTTTGGTAGGAGTTCAATAAACTATAAATACAAAAAAGACTCTACCACCGAGGGATGAAAGAGCAGATTCAGCTTTTTAACACTTGCACCATACTTTGGACCTTAAATTGTGATGTAAATAGTAGAGAAAATTAAAAAAATTGAAAATGACCTATGTATTTGAAGAAATCACATATCGTGGCTCAGGTACTGTAGAAACTCAGGGAAGAATAAATGTTTTGGAAATAATGGTAAAAAAAAACTCCAGATAGAACTGTTATGGATAACAATGTATAAAAATATTTATAGACTATCATATAACAATGAGTTACAGATGATTTTCCTCATTACAAAGTACAAGAAAAGCTAAAAATCTAATAAAGGATTTGATAGTTGGATTAAACATAACGATTTCTGCTCAACAAAACATTATAAAAAAAATAAGTCACAAATTGGATAAATTTCAAATGTAAAACCAAATAAAGAACCCCTACAAGTCAACACAGACAAAATACCCTGTGGAAACCATGAATAGGTGCTTTCCAAAAAGACAGCAAAGTAGCCAATAGCATGAAAAGGTGTTTAAACTTTTAGAGGCCAAACAGAAGCACATCAAATAGTAAGTGATACTCAACAGCTCCAGCCCAGCAAATTTTAGGTGATGGATAATATTTTTTATCACATCTCTTTTATTACTGTAATTCTTTTAATATGAAATTTTAATCAGTTAGGTAGCTTTTTCTGGTAAAATACCTATTGTCTCAAGACTCCTGAGGACCACTACCAAATATAAAATCAGTTGAAAATCATGCAACCAATAAGAAAAATATTCAAGGAGGAAACTTGGCAAGAAATTCCAACTTGAGTGGAATATTTTAGAACTGAAAGTGAAGTTCTGTTTATAATTTCTGCCTTTGATCATCTTACATTTTTGAAGCAAGTTTTTTAAATAGCTCCAAACTACTCCAGATTGGAGGAAGAAATAGACTTGAGAGTACCTCTACCCACCACTTCGTTGAAATCCTGAATCCAGGCCAGGAGGTTGCAGTGCACTGAGCTGGTGCCTCCAGTAAACCTTATTTCTCCTGTCCAGATGTCAGGTGCTGTTTGTCGGTTAGATGGAATTGAGGAGAGGAATTGCCAGGCTAGAGCAAAATCAGATGGAATGTTGGAGGAAGATTTTAACTGGCAGTCTCATAGTTGTTTAAGGATCTAATTAAGATAAATGACAAGCAATATCCTCAGTTTGAGGCAAGTCTATCTACCAATGCTGAGAGCTTTTTTTTTTTTTTTTTTTCTATTTTATGTATTTGGTGCAGGGCCTTACTACCCATCTTGGACTTGTGATCCTCCTGTCTCAGCCTCCCCAAGGCTGGGATTAGAGTTGTGTGCTGGCTCGGTGGGCCAGGGGGCAGGACTGATGTGACATGTGGTGCTGGGTATTGAATCTGGTCCCTGCACTTGCCTAAGAAGGAGCTTCATCCACTGAGCTAAAAATTTACTTTTTTGCAGAACCGGGGATTGATCTCAGGCCCTTGCACTTGCCAGGGAAGTGCTTATTCCACTGAGTCATCTCCCCAGTGGTGATGGATAATATTAAGCAATGGTAAAACACAAAACACTTGAGAAAGGTTTAATAATTATAAACGGAAAAGTAATATACTATTGAGTGGTAAACTATAAAATCCTCCTAGGCTCTAACCCAGCATGTTTATGTTCCAAGCAGTGTTCTTATATTCTCTGGCATGTACATTTCTAACAGGTCTTTGTGGACTTTGCTACACCAGAATGGTCTCACTGTTGAAGTGGCACCTGAAAGTGTTAGGTGTTTACCCTCAACTAACACTGACTCCTATTCAGTTTAATATTCAAGCAGACGGCTCTCCATCTCTTGGTGCCCTTCAAGGTTCTAGATGTCAGATTGTCTCTTTGGCTCACAACTTTCCATTTCCCATGAGTGTAGTCAGTTGCTACACATCTAAGCACTCAGGATAATCTAGCAGTAAAAAATTAGCTTGGCTTCCAGCAAAAGGAAGGTATCCTGGTTTACCTGGTGACAAACAGGTAAAAAACAATCTGTTACCATGGCTCAGATGTATAACTTATTCCAAACTGTTTCATGAGTACTTTTTGTGTGTGATGGTTCATGTAGGGGCTTAGCAGCACTGGGTTCCAAGTTAAATACATTTTTGGCCCAAATGGAGGTCAGACTATAAGGAAATAAGTATTGAAAACATAAAAAGTTAGATACTGGATTCAATGAAATGTTACATTGTCTTGTGGTTTAGGATAGTATTTCTTAATGACATATATATATATATATATATATATATATATATATATATATATATTAACAGCTGAGAAGAAAAACAATATGTGTGTAAGGCAGCCCACAGGTAAGACAGAAATATACTGATATGCCCTAAATAACAAAATTTATGACATATTAGGGGAAAGATTAAGAGAAATTTGTATGGCAATGATACATTAAAAATAAAATGATGATAGAGAAATGTGGTCACAGATCAAGGAAAATACCATCGTGGCACTGGGCAAAAAATAGATCAATGTGATTGAAGGAAGGAGCACAGGAAGAATGTGAACCCTGCTAGGAAACTGATGCTATAAATGCAGAGATTTGATGGGCTCAAGAGAGACTTAGGGACAGAATTGGTGAGCTTACTGTTAAATGAACATAGCAGGAGACAGGCAAAGAAGGTGGAGGACTGCTCTCAGACTTCTGGTTGAGTAACTAACAAGAGTGTAAGATTATAAGGGCGGAAGAAAGACAAAGCTTGAATACAGTACGGCCAAGATTCCTGGA
The DNA here is from genome assembly GCF_000260255.1 of Octodon degus. Classification (NCBI taxonomy): domain Eukaryota; kingdom Metazoa; phylum Chordata; class Mammalia; order Rodentia; family Octodontidae; genus Octodon; species Octodon degus. The sequence goes on along the minus strand of NW_004524767.1, from coordinate 2,167,997 downwards.
ATAGATTCAGCAGGGGAGTCGGGGGAGTGTAGGCCTCGAACTATTAGAGGAGAATGATAATTAGAGTGGCTACCATTTAATCAGTCCTTATAGGTGCTGTTCAAAGTGCTCCATGTGTAATAATTTTGATACAGCCATCCTTTGGTACTCAGCTTCTTTTAAGCTCCTCATTTTGGTTCTCACACGTATTGACATAAAAATTTTGTTCAGGCTCCCATAGTTTGTCTGGCACTGTACTCACAAGCTGCAGACTGGTGACTCACTCCTGCCTTTTTCACCCACTACAGTTCGGTATTTCTTTTTTTTTTTTTTTTGCAGAACCAGGGATTGAACTCAGGCCCTTGCGCTTGCCAGGGAGGCACTTATTCCACTGAGCCATCTCCCCGGCTCTGGCATTTCTCATTGTTGATACTCAGAGTATCTCCTAGAACCAATTAACAACTAGTGCCTACCTTGGGTATACTGCATTTCTATAAGATATGAACCATCACAGTCCTCATTCTTTAAGTGGTGACCTGAAACACCAGGAGTATTACTAACTCACCAGTTGTCCAACATCCAATAATAGTTTCATTGAAATCAAAGCCCAGGTAGAGTGACCACAGCAACAGACCTCATTGAGACAAGGGCTGTCCTCCAATTCATTAATCAAGGAAACACATTTGGGCCAGTGTGGCAATGAGTGAATAAGTACTACCTAAGAGGGCATAGTTTTCATTAGGATCACTACATTATCTTCATGAAACTATTAAAGAAATATAAAGGGATAATAGGAATGAGTTTCTATACACTGTGCCTGGAAATTTTTTTAATGTACTTAGTACAGGGCCTACAGGGTCTCACTACATAGATCCGACTTGTGGTTATCCTCCTGTTTTCAGAGGATAACCCCCCCCTCCAAAGTGTGGGGTTACGGGTGTATGCCACCACACCCAGTCTCAGTCACCATCTCAACATGCCCCAGGGGAAGGCCCAGCACAGCATGGTGAGGATCAAATCTCTGCACCAAGAGACCACACAGCTTTGATGTAATGAGGAAAAATAAAGAGACAAACACAGAAGTATTCAATCCTGGCACACACACAAAATCAAGTTGTACAGACACAGAAGTAGTAATTTGGATAACTCTACAATTCCTTTATGAAAAATTTCTCAGACAACCTAATATTTTTTAAAAATGGAAAAGATTGAATACTTTGAAGATCTGGTTATAAATCTAATGAAAGTGAGTGATGTGTTTAAAGAAAATCTAATCTTTGAATGTAGGATGTGTCTCTCAGTGACAGCCTGCCATCCCCAGATAGGCTTTTGTCCTTATCCCAAGAGATTCTTAAGACATATGAGTGATGATTGAACAATTTTAATATGATACATATTATCAGTCATAATTTTGAAGAAGGCAAAAATCTGAGATAGCCTACGGACACACTCTACCAGGCTGTGAGACCGTACGGTTAGGAAATCAGTGGGCTCAGCAGAGTATCCAGCATCACAGAGACTAACAGTAAGTGCTGTCTTCCTGTCTTTCAGCTGTTTGAAGAGGACATGTGTATGTGTGGTCCCTGTGCTGTACTTCTATCTGAATGGTGTAGACCCCATCTCTTCATGCTCCAGGGGTCATTTTCAAGACTTCCAACCAATGCCTGAAACCAGATGGTACCAAATCACCAAATAT
>NW_004524767.1:2161009-2166222 GCF_000260255.1 Octodon degus | reverse complement strand
ATATGTTAGTACACACCCCTGTGAAGTTTAATTTATAAATTAGGTACATTAAGAAATGAGCAATAATAACCTGCCATAGAACATAAACATTTCAGCCTCCAGTTTCATTCTTTCTTTATTCAATTGAAAACATTCACTTTTCCACTTAAGGAAAGCGCCTTAGAGCTTTCCCTCAACATGTTCAAGTTGCCAGCATCACTACTTTTGCACATGGACTCATTACCAGTAAAACAAAGAGTTACATGAGTGCAAGCACTTGGACCCTGGAGCAGTCAGGACAGCTATTCTGCGCACACAGCATGACCATGGAGGAGGAGCGATAATTCTCAATTTTGCATTTAAGGTATTCAGACTGTGGCTGACCAGAGGTGTGCCATATGGCAAGTGAATGGATATTAAGGTGGTTAAAAAGGCAGACTGAAGTTTTTCTAACATATATTGTATTTATCACATTCAGTCTTACAGCTAATTTCATGCTGGATTCTCTTTAAGTCCTTGACATGGCAATCCAGCAATGAGTCAATTAGTGACGTAAAAAGGCAAATTCAGTTTTCTTTTTTTATCTGATGTTTAGAGGAAAGGCTGACACATGTTATCACAGTTTCTCATAAAATAAGACTACATACTACAGTATAAATGTTTTCTCATTCCAACAGCAGTGATAATAAAGAAAACAGCAACAATAAACACAACTCCGTTAGAGTTCTCACAGAGCTCTATTTTTGGCATAGAGTGACAATCATGTATGTTGGGACTAGAGAAACCTGAGGTATTACATGGCTGCTACAGTTATTGGCCATGAAACTCGGGGTGGTTATGTCACTGTCTTGATCTAAGTTGCCTTGAAAGTAAAATGGGAATCATAAAACCCAGGAAATAATTAGAAGTAGATGATACAGGATATGTGCACAGCAGCTGGCTTTATGACTTCATGTGTCCAATGTGTTCATTGGTTTCATTGAAACCAATTTCATTGAAAATTGGTTCATTGAAACCAACTTCATTAGTTTCACGTGCACTGTCATTGTTATGAATCCTGTCTCGCATTGCTCATACCTTACTTCATGGGCCTTCTAAGAATCATCTCAGGTTTACTGGAGAGAGATATTTTATGTAGAAAAGTCAAGAATATTTAGAAAAACTGTTCACTAGAGATCCTGTATATAGGGAAAACATAGCAAATCACCATGCCAAGTGGCAATGCCGAATTGTAAATTCACAGAGCTGGAAAGTATGTCATCTGAGAAATCTTCCCCTTTCCTCAAGTGATGGTACAGAATGCAGAGTTTATGCAAATCCAGATCTTAGACAAAGTCCTAGAGCATGGATTTTCACAAAATGCTACTTCCATGCTTGCTCTTCAGATATTCTTTGAAGAGATGAGTGTCAGACAGCAATTGGCTTTTCCCTTGAATTTTATATTCATTCTGCACATATTTTCCAAAGCTTTATTGAATTCCTACTGCATATTTGCAGACTGATGGATACAAAGAAGTGAACTTCTCACGTTCACCATCCTGTAGTTATAAAACACTGCTAAGCAAAACCAACACAATTTAACTTACATAAACATTACAAAGCTGAATGCTAAAACTTATTATAAATTTCCTTTTTAATGTTCAAATAACTCTAATTGTTATAAAGAAAAATGGAACACAGAGTGCAAATTATTTAACTGGCATTATGAAATATTACTGTAAATGTACAACAATAAATAATTTTAGAAATGTTTTTCTACTTCAGTGACATCTAATAGAAGCTGCAAAAGTTAGTCAAGACATTTTAATTTTTACTAATGTGTCTCCCTCTTGTCAAGTTTCACAGCATTCATATTTATTGTGCTCTTTTTATTCCCATTTATGCTAACATAGATGGTAGAGAAACTCAGGGGTTTATTTTTCTAATAGCCTTATTTTGAATGAATAATATGATTTTTAAAATACTTCCTTGCAGGCAGGATAGATGGTTCAGTAGAATAAACGCTTCCCTGGCAAGCACAAGGGTCTGAGTTCAATCCCCAGTTATGCAAAATAGATAAATAAATGAATACTTCAGTGTATGGGCCAAGGAGATAGCTCAATGGCACAAAAGCTTACCTCACAAGGGTAAGGTTCTGAGTTCAATCACTGGTACAATAAATAAATAGTTAGATAAATAATACATCAATGGAGGAAAAGAGTTATAAATGTACATATTTACAAAATTGGATCTTCCTTTTAAACTACAAATTTGTTTTCCTGAGGTTATTACTGAACTTCTATTTTTCTTTAAACTTTGAGGAACAGAAAATCAGCTCAATATATACTCTAACTAGAAATTAAATTAAATCAAACCAAAATAGGTAGCTCAGAAAATGCAGTAGATATATACTATCAAAGCTTATTGATAATGATAATGTTCATTGTCCTTCAGAATTAGAAACATTATATGAAAGCTTAAGAAAATAAAAAATGTATGTAAGCAAAGCAACAATAGGGTAGAAAATATTTTTTTATATGTTGACCATGTGTAAGCATTAAAATAAGAAAACATAATAGGCAGGTTAACATTATAATAATTTACCACAATTCTAGGGTTATTAGAACTATTTTTGAATTCTTTGAAGGCATTATTTATTACTTATATCTCTTAATATTAGTCTTTGTATAGTAATGGTTATATATATATATATATATATATATATATTTACTGAACCCATAAAAGATATTTTAGTGGCTGGCCTTGCTATATGTAATAATTAAGTATTTTTACAATATATAAAGAGTGTAGTATTATGTTTAAAGAGTGTAGCTTATGTTTAATATATTTTCTATGAGTTTTCATTTCTTCTTGATGTTGGAAAAACATCTCTGGTATATATCAATTAGAAGCCTTATGATTTTCATTTATTCAATAGGAAAATCATCAAAATTTAATGAGTATATCAAAAGCATATGTGTGCATGTGTTCCAAAGTTGACATCTAGTGAGCCACCTCTATTCTGTTGGCATCTGCAGCACTAACCCACTGACCACTTTCTCCTTCAGAAGCTCTTTCCTTTTTTAGAACCTATAGCATTCTCCACTTTCTTTCTCTTCTGCAGGCATTTCCTTCAGCTTTTCATGGTAGACAATCTTGTGATTTTCTGTCTGAAAATTTTGTGTCTGAAAGTCTTTCCAGCTGTTCTTTCCCACTAATCTTCTTTCTTATTTACAAATCTATTCATTTCAGAATGCCTATTCTTCTGTGCAGCAACCCTAAAAAGTGCTGCATGTTCAGAAGGAGAGATGGTTAGTGGGAGAGACAAGGGCTGAACAGTTTTGCAAAGTAGTGTCCTTGAGAAGACATAGACAAAGATTACATTCAATACAATATGCTGTAGTTGAATGATGTGATGTAGTGATGTGATTCATAAGACCATTAATTCTACCCATGGTCTGGTCTGGGTAGATGAAATCACATCTGTTGTTTTTTGTTTGTTTGGTTTTGTTTGTTTGTTTTTTCTTGCAGAACCAGGGATTGAAGTCAGGCCTTTGTGCTTGGCAGGGAAGTGCTTATTCTACTGAGCCATCTCCCCAGACCCCAAAATCACATTTAAATGGAGCTCTGTAAAATGAATGCTGTTGTTTAATTTTAAAAGGAAAATAACAATATCCAGAAGAAATGAATTACAATGTGTAAATATTCAAAGTTGAGAGAGAGCATAGCCCACTGGTTTTTGATTAACAGAAAAGATAATAGACTTCAGAAAGACTAAAAGATTCTCCTAAGATTATGGATCAAGAATGGAATTGGGAGCTGGGCTTGGGGGTGCACACCTGTAATGCTAGCACTTGGGAGCCTGAGGCAGGAGGATTGCTGTGAGTTTGAAACCAGCCTAAGCTAAATAAGGAGTTCAATGCCAGACTGAACTGTATAATGAAAGCATGTCACAAAAATAAACGAATAAATAAGTAAATAAGTAAATAAGTAATAGGATTTGGGATCAGAGTTCCTGCTGAAGTGAATATTGGTGAGAAGACTGGGAACATAAGTAGGGACAAATCAACACAAAGTCCTCGCCAAAGAACAATGAATATCCATTTTCATTTTTAAATTCAAGAACTACAGCAGGATAAGGCCCCCATGGATAACCCCTGATAAGTTACCCCAACTTTTCTCTCTTTCCCTAAACTCTCTCTCCACCTCAGAATCTCTTGTACTTGTCTTTCTAGAGTAACTTGAAATAGAGCTCCATAGTCTTTCCAGGCTTTAAAACCTGTTGCTCTGTTTCCCAACACCCTAGCTCAGGAAAATCATCATCCTTCATCCAGTTAGCAAATCACAAAAAGCAGAAACACATCAACTGTGTCCTTTCTCTTAACCCTGCCTCCAATCAATTGTTAAGTGCTATTAATTTGGCTTCCCTAAAGGATTTGAAATCTGACCAGTCTTGTCCATCTTAACAGCAATTACCACTAGATAAAGCATGAATAGTTTCACATTGATTATTTCAATAACGTATAACTTTAGCCTATATCTTTTCCTTTTCCTTTTTCTTGCATTAGTACATCAATCACATTCCCAGAGAATGAGCCTTCAATGAGCTGGCCACAATTGGAGTTCAGCTCTCTGCCTCCTGAATTGGGCTTTGGCTTGAGGTCTACATGAACTTATTAAAATCTCTCTCTCTCTCTCTCTCTCTCTCTCTCTCTCTCTCTCTCTCTCTCTCCTCTCCTCTCCTCTCCTCTTCCTTTCTTCTCCCTCTTCCCACTCTTCTATTTCTGTCTGTATATATGAAATGGAAAAATCATACCTGCTTCATGAAACTGATGAAACATGTGTGAAATTCTTCTCATAAAGCCTGAAACACATTAGGTTGTTGTTGTTATCAAGCCCACTTAGAATTCTTTAGCCATTTTGATTTTACAGTCTAATCTGTGGGTGCTCAACCCTCTGATTAGCATAGGACACACTGAATAAAGAAGAATTGTTACTTAGGCCACATGTAAGACAAATACCATAGCAAATGTATACAAGTAACAATATTTCCTTTATTTTTGTTATAGTGTTTCTAGGGTTAGAAATGTTGCATGTGTATAACAATATCTTGATAAAATCTGTTGGATAGGTTCGAGAAAGGAGAGAAAGGAAAGCGCGAGGAGCCGCCGCAGTCACCACCAGCCTACCGTCCCGGAGCCGCGAGGGGCCGGCCGCACACCTCCTCCTTTTCGCCGCCGGTCGTCCGCGTCCTC
>NW_004524767.1:2147367-2159169 GCF_000260255.1 Octodon degus | reverse complement strand
TCCGCGGTCACTGCAGGTGTAAAACCATTCCTTATATTTATTGTCCGGGTTCCAGTTCTCTCCAGGGAGTCCAGAGTCGACTGTATATGGTTTAGTGTTCGCTAATCTCATAGTTGAGATTCTTTTTTTAAAAAAGTAAGTTAGGTTCTGCTCAGCAAAACTCTCTGGCTTTTGTAGGTCAGGGTTATTGGACTGGAGGAAAACAGCCTGGTGACTTGTGCACACGCATGGACACGCACACACACACAGAGCACAGTCAGCTGTTGAGCTACAAGCTTGTACCAGGCATTTTAGTTTGCAAACAGCGCCCACTGAAAGGCCCCTTCATTCTCTTGAGCGCTGCCCTGCTGCCCCAGACCGTCTCACCTACATGATGTAGTGCTCAGCCCTTGGTTTCTGTTGAGCACCACCTAGATTTCTGGGGTCCCTGGCTTCCTGCCTGCAGTTCTCTGGAAATGCTGTCCGCACTGCCGCTTCCTCTGCCCCCTTTGAAGTGGGAGCGCAGAAAGCGGGTTGATGTGGTTAGAAATGTCGCAGGACAGCGCGGCCGCACTGAAGCCAGGAATACTTGGTGTGGTCCATGCCCCAGCGGCAGCATGGGAGCCTGGGATGGATGTCACCTGTGATTTTGACCTGTGGTCATGTGGATCTGTGTTTGGTTTTGGTGGGAGGTGGTATGGGTGGCGGGTGAATTGGATTGAGTGCTTATTGTGGAACTTGTCACCCTGAGGTATAATGTACGTTAATGCTACCTACATAAATAAAATGTGTGACTGAGAAAAAAAAATCTGTTGGATACATTTTTATACTTCCTATACTACAGACCTGCTAAAAACTCTAAACCTTTTGCAACATTTTACAAACTATCATAACAGACCCCACTTTTATCATTAAATAATAATACTTCAGTGTCTGCTTAATGACACTATGGTAGTAAATAAGAGCTTCAGGTGAGGGGCAGGCAGGTCTAACATTATTCTTAGTAACCACTTTGATTTACTCGCTGGGCTGTACAAGAGCAAGGGACCACCTGATGTGCACAGGTGCACCTTGGACAGTGGGTGGTGAGCAGGGTGAAGGGTCTGCTGCCCTGTGCCCACCCATGGTCACCACTTGCAGTCCACAGCACTGCCAAAAAGAGGAAAAATGTCACTTAAAACTGTGATAGACCATCACACACCTACAATCATGCGCATCCTCATGGCTAGCTGCCCAGGGTTATCTGTGCCCTACCTGCAGTGGATTGTACCACCAATAAAACCAAATCTTGTACATGAGATCCTTCCTGACTGAAAACTGTCTCAGCACCCTCCACCCAGTGTGGACAGTTTCCAGGGCTCCGACCTCCCTCCCAGTCCTCTGGTTCAGCCTGCTGGGCTTGCTCTCCTTAATCTCCCTTCCCTCCTTCTCCTCCAGGCCCACTCGGCTCAGTCCTCAGCCCTGATCAAATTGTCCTCTCTGTGGTTTGGGCATAAAGTCACAGGTCCAACACAGAAAAGCATTTGGCAATGTTCATGAGAAGCAGGAAGGAAGGAAAGGGGTTTAAAGCAGTAACTTGTTTTTTCAACTGCTCATCTATTAGGATTCTTTACCACAAATAATTATTATAATCAGTAATAAAAATTATACTTAAAATAATTCCTATATAAAATTTAATACAGAATTTTTGATTACTTTATTAGGAATCATTTAGAAATTCTGTAAAAATGTACATATTGCAATTGCCCAAACACATCCTGTTCTTCCTCCTAATCCGTACATACAGTCCATCTTTGCTTCTGACTCCGGTACCATCGTTCATCGTCCCCCTCGTGGCATTCTCCTCTCTGTCTCTCCCTGCTCCACAGACTTCTCCTAACAACACGTCCCCTGAAGGGCATGCTGTACCTACTGTGCCCTCCTGGAGCACCTGCAGTTCAATCCTTATCACTTTGGTTATCCCCTCATCTGACTGTACCCTAAGCCACCTGGAAAAAAGATCACATTCATCTTTTCCTGGAGTCTATGAAATCGTGGAGGGAGGGGTGTAGCTGCTGGGCCTGTATTTTCAGAGACAAGTTTGTGAAAAGAAGCCGAGTCCCATTTGAGGGATCCTAATCTTGGCTCCCACGCACTTCTGGATGACACACAAGGCTGCCAGAGTGACATAAGAGACCTGAAAGTAACCACTCTGTGTCAGCCGAACTTTCTGAATACCCTTCCCCACCCTCTGAAGTGACTTAAACTTGGTCACACATCAGACCTTCATGTGCAAACATCGTACTATCTCTCTAGTGTGAGAAAATGGAAGAGTAAGTAAAATTGGAAAGGGACAAAAGGTACTGTGAAAGGGAAAGAATTTGTTCCATTGGAAGGAAAAACTGAGATGAGGAAAAGGACAAATGAAAAAAGAGAAAAAGATATATTTAGGTATATATGTAGAATAGTTTCAATAACTGCACTGCTGATTTCTTTTGTTTTTTTGAAAGGAGTAGTTACTGCTTAAATTTTTTTTCTTTTTATTCTTCTTTGTTTTTCTTTTAAATTTGTTGTAAATCTTTTGTTTTTTTTTTTTGTTTTATCAAACCAATCTTTCATGTTTATATCTGGTAACCTAAACAACTAATTTGAAGATGCCATCATGCAATGCATCAGCCATTGTTAAATTCTTATTAATTTGTTTGGTGAAATTTTTTATTGTTTCTGATACTGGCTTGTTTTTTTATTTCCTATTACTTTTTGTATTCTTTATAAAGAAAACAACACAGCTGCCAGGGGTTGAATTCCTGTGCAGAGTGCAGACCCTGCCCCCTGTGCAGGCCCTGCCCCTGGAGCACACTAAGATGGAGATTGAGACTGGGTGTGGTGGCACGTACCTATAATCTCAGTGCTTGGGAAGCTGAAAACAGAAGGAAAACTATAAGTCTTGTCTGTGTGGTGAGACCCTGTAGCCTCTGTACTAAAAGTATAAAAAAAGAAGGGAAAAAAAAGGAGAAAAATGTAATTAAAAATAATCTGAAAATCTAAATTTTCCCTATGGGAGTTCCCATGCACGATTTTTGCCTTCTGGCTGGGTGACATATGAAGAGGTTTATGGTGGACAGAGCAAGTGGAAGAACATGGTTTGTAGTACAACAGGTGTTTGCTGTGTCTCTGCTTCTCTGCCTGGGTGTGTTATGTGTGCTTGTGTGTAGCATGGAGAATTAAACCAGGGCCTGGTGTTGCATAGAGAAGCCTGGCTGTAGTGCACTTCATTTCCAGCCTTTTCTCTTTAAGACAAGGTCTCACCATGATACACAAGCTGGTTTTGAACTTGTGATTCTCCTAGCTCTGCCTTCCAGTTTGTTGAGATTAGCAGCATGAGCCAGCTCTCTGGGGTCTTACAGAATTGTCTGGTTCTACTTTCTTTGTCTATGTAGAGACACTTTTTGCCCTTCTTTTTCTGCTCTTTGCCTAGAGAGACTGATCACAGGCACTGAGTTAATGGGCCTTCTTATCCTCTGGCTCCGGTTGGATTCGGGTCTGAGAATGATGGGCAGAAGATCTGGAGGACAAGTGAGATTGAAAGCTAACTGAGACTATTTCCCCAGATCTACCTATACCACGTTGTTGCATGGGTCTGTTAGCTTTCCTTCCAGGCCACCACAAGGTCAGGGACATGCTTCCAAGGGATTCTGCACATCCTGGTTGTGGTGCCTTCATTCTAGCCCTCAATCCATGTCTTTGTTGTATCCTGATAATGGTATAGGGGAATGAAACTCCCAACCTGAAAGGTACCTGGGACAAGTTTGTGTTCTCTAAAACTGAAGAATGAATTTTAGGAACAAATGGAGGTTAAAAAAAGAATATATTTATTGAAGAAAGAAAGCTTGTGTTAGAGGCACAGAAGGGGAGCCTTAGAGGGTTGTGCCCAGGAAGCTGTCTCTTCCAGGGACTTTTACAGAGTAAAACCATGTGATGAGGCAGGTCTAAGGTAGAAAACATGGGAACTCACTTAGGTGGGCAAAACTATGGTCAACCAATGAGATTACAAGCACCGTAGCTCAGGTAAAATTGATTAAATCCAGAACCAAACACATCACGCAGTGAGTGGGCACGAATATAGGACAGGAGTTTATCTGGTAGCCAGCTAGTAGTGCTTGGATTAGTGTCTCTTCCTGGCTTCATCAGGGTGAGGATCAATCCCAGATGCTTATCTTTAGGGAGGTCAGCCTTTGTTTGATCTTTGGTCTTTAGGTCTGGCTCACATCAGGAGCATCCGTCTTTCTCACAGTTGCAAAGTATCTTGTCTTCCATGCTGTCTCCTTGAGGGCCTGGCCCTGTCTGACTGCCTATAGTATTTCTATCTAATTTAGTTGTCTACAACAATAGGAGAGTAGACTTCCCTGCCTGTATTATCTTTGAGAGTACTATGCTGTCTGATTCATTTTCTTTTTTTCAAAAAAATAATTTATTCAATTCTTTTATAAAATATTTATTTATTTGAAACAAGGTCTCTCTAAGAAGTTCAGACTTACAGTGATCACCTTGTCTCAGCCTCCATAGTGCTGGGTTCACAGGCATATTAAACCACACCTGATTATGGGGACAGCACCAAACTATACGGAGTACCAGGGCCGGCAGGGCATGTGGTACCAAGGATCAAATGGGTTTTTCGCTTACCAGGCAGGTGCTTAGACAACTGAGCTACCTCTCCAACCTGTTCTTGTCTTTTTGAGACAGGATTTCACTGCAGTTCAGGCTGGCCTTGAACTCATTTTGTAGCCCAGGCTGGTCTTCAGCTCACAAAAGTCATCTTGCTTCCGCCTCCCAAGGGCTGGGATTATAGGCATGTACCACCAAGCCTGTCTTCATTTATTCAATTCTTAGAGTAGCATGCCAGCTATTTCCACTAAGAATCTGAATGTTGACAGTCATAGCTCCACAACATTGGGCATTCTTTAACTTTTCTCTCCTTACACTTGCTCCATGGACCTCATGCAAAGTAACTTTGAGAAGGACAGCTGCACAGATGTCATGTCAGTCACATGTGACCCTGTTCTCATGCCCAATCAATGCAGTAAGACCAAAAGTATCATCTGCCCTTTCTGGATCTGAACCCCGGAAACCTCCTGCACTTGTTATTTCATTGTATTTTCCCTGTTTGTGGACTCTCACAAGGGTGAGGCCTGGGGAGATCACAATGCACATGGATGTTGCAAATGTTGAAACAGTACCCCTGAGCTTGTATGGTAAACTGAAATGATAAATTTCTATTTTTAAGGTATCACTATTTCTTTTTATTAATTAATATGGAAATTCAGATTTCTCTTAAGCAACACTGGACACATAATGAAGATTCATATATGCAAAACTACACATGAAAGCAATGTGACTACCCTATTCACCTACATGTTCATTTGTTCCGCTGTTTCTGAAGTTTCTATTCCATGCTGGTCATTGTTCTGAGAATAGGGGACAAATCAGCAAAAAATGAGACTCTTTCTTCCTCATGGAGTCTAGATTCTAATAGAGAAAACAAAAGATAAATTTTTAAAAATGCAGATGCTCAAAAGGTATTATGAAGAGATGGAAACCATGGAAACAAGGGTTGCCAAGTGATCAGGGTGTGGTCACTAAGAAAGAGGAAATTTCAGCCAGTGAATGGTAACTAGTTAGAAACCTGCCAGTGGTATACATGAATCCAGGTAACTCAAATGCTTGCGGTCTTAATTGCCTCATGGCAGAAAAAAGCATAGCTTTTCCTACTGTATACTGCTGCTGCAAAGATTATATAGAATGAAAAATATGAACTACTTAGCATATGCTTCTTAGTAAACCACAAGCCTTCAATTTTTAGAAAAAGTAATTGTCATCAATGGCTCAGCAGCCAATGATTAGCACAAAGAATTTGAGACAGTCCACAAAAAAAGAAAAATAAGCAGCTTTGATGATGAAAAAGGCAATAAAAGTATTTTTCCTTATAATTGTTTAATGGTAACAAAGACTTTATGCTGTTTTCCTAAAGCTCCTAAGCTAATAAAAGCAAATTTCCCTACTGATAATTCTACAGAGGACGAGTTCTATAGAGCCACTTTCTACTTAAAAAAATCAAACAATTGGAGCAAGAAAATAAGCACAAAAGACAAGGCCAATATCAATGGTTTAGTTTATTTATAGGAAAAGCAGCAAATAGTGAGCTGTTTCCCAAGAGTATTCCTTGGAAATGGGCTTGGTATTTTACAAGAATTAACTTCACAAGCTCATAAATCTGTAATCTGCTTGGATTTTTTAAATAATATTTTAAGGGTTTTTATTTTAGTTTTCTATTACAGCCATAATGAGAGTAAGAATTCAGTAAGGCACTGAATTCTTTTGTTGTCTTCCATAATGAGAGCACAGTATAGTAAATAGAAACAACAACAGTTTACTCCTTAGGGTCCTGTGGGGCAGAAGTTTGATATGGGTTGTACATCATTAAATCAAGATGTCAACAAGGCCAGGAGTTTTCTAAAGGTTTTAGAGGACAATCTATTTTTGTGTGCATTAAGCTGCCCACAACTTAGTTCTTTGAGTCGATAGGGCTGACACCTACATTCTCCTTTCCATCTTCCAATCTAGGAGTAAGGCACTGAATTCTTTTGTTGTCTTCCATTTTAGCAGCTCTGAATAACTCTCCTGCCCAGCACTTCCAACCGTAAAGGCCCGTATGTCCCGCCTGCATAATCCTTCAGGCTAAGCTCTCCATTGTAAAGTCTTTAATATTAATTACACCCACAAAATTTCTCTTGCTGTGTAACTAATATATTCACATGATATCAAAGATCTTTGGGGCCATTGATCTGCCTATCACAATTTGAATATTAAATAATTAATGTTTTACCATAGGCTGATTCTTCATATTAATCTGAGGACTTGTTCAAATAATAAAGTAGTTTTTAAAATTTGTGACTTTAATCATAGCTAGTTCAGTTAAAGATTCACCTTGAAAGATAAAAACATTCTCGCATTTTTTCTTACAAATTTTGAAATTTATCCAGCTAAAAATAATGCTATACATTTCTTGATGAGTTGGAGTCTCATTATTAAATGTTTGCAGAGTAAACATTTATGGAATACTTAATAAAAAGTAAGATGCCCACTAATTAATCGCATACTTATTGCATATTTGTTGTAACATTACAAAAATAATTTATACTTGTTATATATTTGATATGCATATTCTATAGAGTTAGGCTTTGGAAATAAGAATTGAACATAATTATAAATGGTATAAATTTATTTATAATCCAGATTAACAGTTGTCTAGGACAGTTTTTAGGTCCACAAAAATTATCCTGCTATTGTCAACATACAGGATAAATGGTAGTTATTAAAATTCTAACAAGATTTTTAAGCACAGAAATAGGAATTGAGGAGAATTACTTTTTTGTTTTACCCATATTGCCACCAACCTCTGTAGCTCCTAATGCCTTCGCCCATAAAAGTCATAAACTCCTCTACTTCTAGTTTTCTATGACTGTAATTGCTTCCAAGGCAGCTCGATAATGACTATTTTAGCTGCAGGTGAAATGGAGATATAAACATATTAACAGAAATTGACTCTATCACAAAGATTTAAAAAGAATGCACAAGAAAATAGGTTCATAAGTATAATAAATGAGGAAAAATTGATTTCATCTCAATATATTGTTCATAATAAAGTTGCTACCTAGAGATGACTCTGAATCTTATGCCTGTCAAAGTTTACTCAGTTTCACACGCTCATCCCAAGTTGTTTGATGCATGCTCTTTCTTCTCTTCTATTATTTTTCCATACAGGCTACTTTATTGATGAATCAAACTAAAAGGATCAAACAGCCAAAGCAACAAAGCAATAAAGTGTTCACTTCAGAGTTGTAGCCAATCTAATTAATTTTTCATTTGATTCTCATGTATTTGAGGCAAATCAATTTGGGATTATGTTTATGGAGATATAAGAGGAGTGGAGTCCAGGCCCTCAGTTTGTTGTCTAGGTGTCCAAACTGGTCCTTTAAATGACCCTCCATGACATCATAAAGTTTGTCAATAAGCTCTTGTAAGTACCTTTCTGCTTAATTACAGGCCAAGTCATCAACACTTCTCTGAGAAAATGGTAAAGTGCTGAAATCGAGTAGTGAGGCTTTATTTTTTCAGGCATTTTCTTAGCTTTTTCACTGACATATTTTAGTTAAAATGTCTTCAGAAATCCACTTTAGCATATGGAGCTTTGGACCACAAAAACTGACTTTCACTTAATGAAAGGAGTTTCCAGTCAGATTTTTTTTAAGAAAAAGATAATAAGATTAATGGCCTTTACCAGATAAGAATTGTCACTCTGTAGGATATATTTAACCACTCTAGAAAATGGAATTGTATAAAGTAGTGGGAAGGGACATGGTATTTCATGAAAATAAAGAACTTGGAAAAAAGTCTTCTGAAGTCAAGTTCCCAGAACATGAAGATAAAGCGAAGGTAGAATTCTTTGCTGACTTAAATCTGCTGGCACAGCAGTGCATGCTTCAACAGGCATCAGTGTATCTGAAACCACTGATTTGAAAATTGCTGTCCCCACAGCTGTACTTCTACTGATACTGACCACCACTGTGCTCCTGGCTACTTGAACTGGACAGCTTTCTAACCACTCAGCTGACTCCAATCCAGATTATAGCAATAGCTAATGCCTGGTGTCAATATAGCACCTAGACAGCTCTCCAGGTGAATTTTAACAACAGAACCACACTCTTCTATCGATCCTGATAATTTTCATAGCTCAGAACCAGACCCACTCTCCTCAGCGAAGGAGACTTCACTCCTTTCTGCTATACAAGGAGGCAGCTAAAGTCACCCCCGCCTCACCCCCTGCTGACAGGAAGCATGACAGAACTCCAATTTCTGTCCACGCCCGGTCTCCAGCAGAGGAGAACATCACAGGGTTTCAGACAGCGCATGTGCGAGAAACTTTCTGATAAAAAGAAAAAGACACTGAGAAGATTTGAAATCGTATGTCAAAATATATTGATATATTTTATGCAACATCTCAGGCTTTTGAAAAAGCCACTAAGCAGAAACTTAATCTACAAAAGTGAATTTTCGGGGTTGGGGAGATGGCTCAGTGGAATAAGCGCTTTCCTGGCAAGCACAAGGGCCTGAGTTCAATCCCTGGTTCTGAAAAAAAAAAAAAAAAAAAAAAGAATTAAAATAACTTAAAGAGTAATAATTTTGTTTTAAGATTGATTATGTAGTCTTACTAGAGACAAAAATTTCTTTCTTTCCAAACAAGAACTTTTCTAATTTTGGGAACTCTTGGGGAAGGAAAGGAGCTGTCTCTTACTACAAAACCAGGTGGACTACTGCAGGACAAAAGAAATAACTTCTGAGATTGCTTTATAGCATTCTGGGATGCTTTTTCACTCATGTTTGCGAACACTGGTTGGAGTGGGAGAGTGTTACTGAACCCAGGATGGTCTGAAATGCATGGTTCTCTTAGGATATAATTTGGAAATTGGATTAGAGTTGCAACTGCTGTCTCATGAGAGAAGTATTTTCACTGGGGTTTTCCAAGTTCATTAGTGCTCAGTAAGGAAACAAATGAAGTAATTCTAACATTTCCTCTAAAATTGATTAGCTAAATGTTTCTGAAAGTGTGTGAGCTTAGACACTTGGCCTCAAAGTACACTCTAGGTTTTTTTTTGTTTTTGTTTTTTTCCATTTACATATTTAGTACAGGGTGTCACTACTCTGACTCCACAGTTTGGACTCTGGTGATCCTCTTGTTTTCAGTCTCACAGCACTGGGATTACAGGTATTCAACGCCATGCTCAGACTCGGTATCTGGTTCAGCAGTCTTCAGGCGCGGGCCTGGCGCTACATGCAGGACCAGGGATCGAACTCTGGTCCCTGTACTTGCCAGAGAAGGTGCCTATTCTGCTGAACTATCTTGCCAGTACTAGCACACTGGTTCTAGTTTTAAGTCAGTTTCTAAAGTACTAAGATAAATGTTTCTCTGTTTTGGTAATCCAGGCTTGTTGGAGTCTATGTATGTATAAATTTCACTCTCCTGACATGTAAAGTTCAATGAATTTGGACACAAAAGTACTGTCACATTATAGCAATGGCACAGCAATCAAAGGCTATCAAGAGGTACTGTAATTGCTCAGCACAGCTCCTCTCACTAATCTTCAGAAACAGTGGCTTTGAGCTTCTTGCTCACCCCAATCTTGTCTGGTTTCTGTCCATTTTTACTTTTAGCTTCTTCTTCTTCTTCTTCTTCTTCTTCTTCTTCTTCTTCTTCTTCTTCTTCTTCTTCTTCTTCTTCTTCTTCTTCTTCTTCTTCTCTTTTCTTCTTTCTTCTTTTCTTTAGAGTAGGCTGCAAGAGGAAATGTGCCATATGTTGCCTTTTGTGTCTAATTTCTTTAGCTTAGAAATGGGTATTCATTTCACATGTCTCCTCTCACAACGTATAATCAATAGTTTGTAACATTCTGTGTTTGAACAGCATCCAATTGAATATGCAATTGATTTGTGTAACAGATGATAGATGTCTGTGTTATTTTCCAAAGCAAAAACCTTTTCCAAAGCAACTCTGCCATTTGAATTTCCACCAGGATCTCACTATAAAACTCTGAATCAGACTATGAATCCATATATAAAAACAAAAAGTTAATTCTCATGCACATGAAAGTATGGAAGACAAAGACTCCGAATCAAGTCTGATACCATTTATCTTACATAACTACTGTATTTTTAATTAATTTTACTGAGAAACAAATAGCAATGAGACAATTTCAAAACCGATTAATAGGACAGATTCAATAATTCAAACAGTTCATATTGTTAACTTCTAAGTGGTTATTCATAGTACAAGATGCAGACATGATATCCTATCCAATTACTATTAGTACAAATTTTTTTCTCATTGAATTAAGAGAAAATAGCTGTATAGCTATCCTAACTATTTTGTATATGCAGATACAAAATGGTCCTTCCTTTGTATCCTCTTTTTTATTTAGTTTAGTTAGAGATGGGAATTTCATTGCCATTTAAATATTGTAGGTGCATGAATTCAGCAAAATAATCGAATATATTCCAGTAGTTCATAATAGTAGTGTGTTACAGGTAGGATTGGCAATGTCAGTAGTTGTTGACTTGAGCCTTTCACAGCTCAGAATATTAACATGGCTTTACTTTTTTATGGATGTACAAAAATGATTTTATTTATTTTGTAACACTTTTTTTTTTCTTTTTGTACTGGGCTTCAAAGTCAGGCCCTTGCTTTTGCCAGGCAGGCACTTGTGATGCTGAGCTATATCCCCAGCCCTCTACCAACTTCTGATTCTAGGTTTTTTTTTTCCAAAATTTTATTGATAAACAGATAGCAATGAGACAGTTTCAAATCAAATAGGAAGTACAGTTTCAACAAATAATACACTGTATATATTCTACTTAGTGCTTAATTGCTGTACAAGATGCGGACTTGAGATCCTATTTATGAACACCATTAGAACAAATCATTCTATTCATTAAGAGACTGCAACTATATATCTATCCTAACCACTTTCAATACACAGATACAAAATGGACATTCATCGGTATACCCCATTTTTCTAAGTTCCGTTATTGAATATTATAGGAGTGTAAACTCAGCAAAATATTCTAAAAGAGTCCAATAGCCCATAATAGCATTGGGTCTTCTGTTTAACTGGAAATGTCAGAAATTCTTGACCCGAGTCCCCCACAGCTCAACATAACAACATGGCTTTACTTCCTATATTTCGTCTTCATATTTTTCTACTGGATGGTTAAGACCAAGGTAAAGCAGGACCT
>NW_004524767.1:2137562-2140342 GCF_000260255.1 Octodon degus | reverse complement strand
AGGTTGGCCTGTAGTTCTCCTTTTTGGTTGTGTCTTTCCCTGGTTTTGGTGTCAGTATAGTACTTGCCTCCAAGAATAATTTTGGAGGTACTGCTTCCTTTTCAATTTCACTGAAGTGTTTGAGGAATATTGAGATTATATCTTCTGTAAATTTCTTGTACAATTCATCTGTGAATCCATCAGGGCCTGGACTTTTCTTTTTGGTAGGCTTTTTATTACATTTTGTATTTCATTTGTTGTTATTGGGTTATTGAGATTTCTTATATCTTCTTGATTCAGTTTTGGTAATTTGTACCTTTCTAGGAATCTGTCCATTTCTTCTGTGTCTTCTATTGTGTGAGAGTAAAGGTTCTCAAAGTAATTATTGACAATCTTCTGAATTTCCCCTGGGTTGTGGTAGTTACATCCTTTTCATTTCCTATTACTTGTATTTGAATTTTTTCCTCTTTGTGATGAGGTTAGCTAGGGGCTTATCAATTTTATTTAATCTTTCAAAAATCCAGCTTTTTGATTCATTATTTCTTTGAACTGTTTTCTTCATCTCCATTTAATTAATTTCTGCTTTAGTATTTATGTTTGCTTCTCATCTTTGGGCTCTGACTTTGGTTTTCTCTTCTTTTTCTAGATGTTGGAGGTGCATCATTAGGGTGTTTATTAGTTTCTGTTCAGTTTTCCTAACGTGTGAGTTCACAGCTATGAATTTTCCACTGAGCATTGCTTTCATCATATCCCATAAGTTCTGATAAATTTGGCTTGAATTTTCATTGAATTGTAGATATTGTTAAATTTCTTGTTTAATTTCATTTGTGACCCATTGCTGGCTGAGTAAGGTGCTCTTTAATTTTCACATATTTATGGGACTTTTCTGTTTTCTTGTTTTGTTATTTCCATTGTCAATGCTCTATAGTCAGATAATGTGCATGGGATAATTTCTGTTTTCTTGCATATACTTGAGCATGGCCTATGGACCAGTATGTGGTCTTCTTTAGAAAATTACTGATGTGCAGCTGAAAAAAAAATGTATAGTCAGCTGTAATTGCTTGGAACACTCTGTATATGTCCATCAAGTCTATATGTTCCACGCTCTGGTTCAGTTCTATTACTTCTTTGCTAATGTTTGTCTGCTTGGCCTGTCTTTTTTGGATAAGAGGATATTAAGGTCTCCTGCTAAGATTGTGGAATTGGATATTAGACTTTTCCTGTCTGTTATGATTCATCTTATATACTTGGATGCTCCCATGTTTGATGCATATACATTTATGAATGTTACCTCTTCCTCTTGAATTTTTCCTCTAACCAGTATTTGGTGGCCTGATTTATTCTGTTTGACATCCTTGGTTTGAAGTTGAGACTATCTGAGAGCAGGATTGCTACCCCTACTTCTTTCTGAGGTGCTGGGACATGTAGCATTGTTTTCTTTCCTTTGACTATCAGCCTATGAATTTCTTTATGAGTTTAGTGTATTTCTTGTATACAACATATTGTTGGATTTTGTTTCCTAATCCACTGTGCCAGTCTATTTCTTTTAATTGGTGAATGAGTCCATTTACATTGATGGTCATAATTCAGATGTATTGATTTATGATTAGCATGCTATCTACCTGCTGTTGTTACTCTTTTTGTCCTGTGTTTAATTTTTTGCCCTATTTAGTGGGTTCCTTGTGTTCTCATTCATGGAGTTATGATCATTTTGGTCCCTCTCTAGAACATATTTTAGTAGTCTGTGCAGAGTTGGCTTTGTCATCATGAAATTATTTAATTGTTCTTTGTCACAGAAGTATTTCACTTCTCCATCAAACTTGAAAGAGAGATTTTCAGGGTCTAGTTGTCTGAGCTGGGATTTGTTTTCATAGAGGAGTTAAAGTACTTGGGTCCATGCTATTTTTTGCCTTCATCATTGGTGAAGAGAAATCTGCAATTATTCTGATGGGTTTTCCTTTAAATGTGATCTGTTTGTTTTCTCTAGCAACTTTCAGCTGGATTTCTGGGATCTTTACTATTATATGTCTGAGGTCATTTTTAATTTGGTTGAGGTTATTTGGAGTTCTGTATGCTTCAGTTACATGAATGTCAGATTGTTTCCTCATGTTTGAAAAGTTTTCTGCTATTACTTCTGCCCATATTCTTTTTACATCATTTGTGCTGACTCCTTGTTTGTCTCTGAGGCCTATTAGTCTCATATTGTTCATTTTTGCATCGTCCTGCAAGTGACAAATTATTTTTTCCTGCATCCTTGTTGTTTTTGAGAGATCTTTTCTTACCTTTTCACTAGCTGCAAAGGCATGTTCAAGATCTGAAACTCTATCTACACTTCACTCAAATAGTTTTGCAAGGTTGTGATTGAAAGCTTAAGTTCCTCTATATCTCTTTGACTCTGTTTCATGCAATCTATTTCTTTCCTGTATTGCTCATTCAAGGAATCTGTCACTTTTCTAATCTCTTCTGTCTTTTTTTCATTGTCTTCCTGAGGAGCAGTTATTAATTCTTTTAATACAGAGTTTATTTCTGATCTGAATTCCTCTATGTGTTTCTGCATTTGATTCTTTACTTCTGATGCTATTAATTCAGAGATCTCTTTTTTATTTCAGAGATTAATTCTGATCTGAGGTCCTCTATACCTTTCCACTATTGTTTCTTTACTTCAGACTCTATTAATTCATACATTTCAACTGAGCTACTGTCCTATGCACTTGTTCTGGGTGGGCTCAAGGCCTGATATTGAATTTTGCTCCTTCTCTTTGTCATTACTTATAGCACTGACTTCTGACCTTTGGTGTAGA
>NW_004524767.1:2125024-2136985 GCF_000260255.1 Octodon degus | reverse complement strand
ACTATAATAAGTAACATGAGGGACAAAAATAACACAAAATAACATCCCAGAGTGTTCTGGAAGACTCATATGAGTTTAATGGGTTAAAATTCAGCTTCTCGCATAATTATAGTGCTTTTGGGTTGCTCTTAGAGTCTGTTTCTTTAAATTTTGCATTTTTAGAGGGAGCCACATTTCCTGGTTCATGGTCCTGTCCCCACTTTTCTCACCTAGAGAACTTGAAGTACCCTGGCCATATTTTTATACCATTATTTCCACTTTACAGACCAGGAAACTGAGGCTCAAGAAGTTATACACTAGTCCCAAATGTCTGAGTACATAATTGGTGCAGGATTGAAACCTGAATTTTTCACACTCAAACCTCAGCTCTCCTTCCCATCTTAAAAATGGCCAAGTGCATGTAACGTTTTCTAAACTAAGAGACATGACATTTATTTTGGGAATTCTTGCTCAGAACACCTTAAAAACATTTTTTAATAATTACCAAAGTATTTAGGTAGTATATATTAAAAGTCTGAATCTTTTGAGAAAGGGGAAAATATATAGCATATATAGTGTTTATATGTATTTATATTTTATATATAATTGCAATGCATATATATAATTGCAATGCATCTATTTTATTAATAAATATCGATTTGGTTCTAGGCAGTGGGACCCATTACAAGACCCCCTTTCTCTGCCCTTCAGTATTCCAGGCCTGCCTTTGACTGCTCCCTCCTCACCCTCATTCCCAGCAGAAAGAGACCTGCAGCTGAGATCAAGTCAACCCTTCTCTGCCCAGTGTCCACACCTCGAACACGCCAAGAAGCTTCTGGGCATGAGTTTATTCCACACCATAAACACCAATTATGGAGATTATAAACACATTTTATTGTACACTTGCAGGGCCAGTGAGATAGCTCAAAGGACTAAGAGCCTGCATGGCAATGCAGGGACCCAGGTTTGATCACTGGCACCACATGCCAAGCTGGCCCCGCCTCTGGGCACACTGAGCCTTTGACCAAGACCAGCGCTGGGGAGGCTGAAAACAGTGAAGATCACTATGAGTCCAAGCTATGTAGTGAGACCCTATACCAAATACAAAAAAAGAAGAGTTATTATACACTTGCTATACACGGAAAGTGACTGTCTTGAGAAATTAGATAATTTACTTCCAATTTTATTAGATTAATGAAATAAGAGTCCAGATTTGCAGTAAGAAAGAAAAGCTGCCAGTGTTTCCTAATAATTTTGTGCAAATCAGTGGTTCAGAGCAGCCTGAATCACAGCTCCGAAGGCATTCACACTCTAGGCCCTAGAACCCACAGATATGTTTCATTATGTAGCAGAAAATAATTGGCCAGTGATATTAAGTTAAAAATCTTGAAAGAGTAAGAGTATTCTAGATTGTACAGGTGAGCCCCATTATACACCCCACCCTTACAAAGGGACAATTTTCCCAGCTGTGTTTGGAAATTAATATGGATTGAATAAAAATAAGTAAAATGACAAACACTGTCAAATCTAGAGTCTTTATTATTGCCATCATTTTTATATCTACTTAACTGCATTTAGAAATCCTATGTGAGATACTTTACACATAAATCACTCAAGACTGAAAACAAAAATGTAAAACTTCCAATGAATATCATCGCTGTGGTCAAAACACTTAAAAATGCTATAATTTCCTCCTTGATTGTAAAGATTGGTGAAGTAATGATTAACAGCTAAGAGGGTACATTCCTCAGCAGAGCGATTTCCCTCCTTGGCAGTACCATGGAGAAGCTGGGGATACCTGGGGCGACATAGGAGAATACTCAGAGCAGCACCATTTCTAATTATAAAAATTTAGAAAGAGCTTTTATGGCCAACAGAGGATTCTATAACTAACATGCAGAATGATCATTCAATGCAATATTATTTATTACTGAAAATAAATTTTCTAGAGCTGTATCAACAACATAAATGATTCCAGAACCTATTCCTGGATTAAACTATTTTTAATGATATGCATGTATATGCCTGAAGATATATTATTTGTACAAACATTTAAATAATTGCATTTGTAGCAGAAGTACAAAGACATATGAGGAAAATATAGACTTGTCAGATACATCCAGGATATCAAGTAAAATTGAGTATGAGATAAATAAATTTTCAATATATGTAATATTTGAAATGATTAAAAGGTAGTTGTCTGTTCATCCAAAATTTTAATTTTAGTAGTGGCCTCTATTATTATTTACTAAATCCAGCAACTCAACAAAGAAAGGAGATTTAATTTTGCTAGTAGTATATTATTACTTAGTCTGAATAAGGGGTATTTACTACATTTTTCTTTATATAATTTCTAAAAATTTAATTTTATAGCCTGTTAAAATATGAAAAGTAAAATTAAACTATTCACCAGAAGAAAATCTTCAGTTGAAGGATAAAACTAAAAACTAACACCAAAAGTAAGGAATCAGGCAGAGTGTCAACAGGTAAAGAAATTTGTAAAAAGCATATAAAATTTTTAAATTATGAAATGTGAGGATAATAAAGTGGTACAATGCTGTTTTGAGTATTATTAATACCTTTCATGTGTATGCCATAAATTTCTTACTCTATTACTTACCTGATAGCACATGCATAGTTATACAACTCATCCACAATTCTAAAACTTAGATCATAAGTGTTTCAAAGAATTTGATAATTTCCATTATGAGTTAGCCAATTATATTTGGCCCCAGTAATCATCACAGAGAATGTAATAGGTGAATCTATAAAATAAGTTGCAAAAGGTTAGTCACTACTTTATTACTATAAGCCTAAGAAGAAAAACTGAAACAAAATGATAAGATACATTAATGGTTCTCTCATCAAAATTAATGTTAGAATTGTGAAAATACATAGAAACAACTTGGAAAACTCAAAAATTATTATTCTGGGGGTGTCACGACAAGAAAACCTCATTTAAGTGATCCAGAGTAAGAACCAATTACAGGTACTTAAAAAAAACAAGATAATTTTAATGTATATATCCAGGACTGAGATTGATTATTTTAAAAGTTGAAAAATTCAGAAGACACAATAAAACAACAGTCTTTATCCTGGATATAATAGCTCGTCCATGAGGGAGCAGATTTAAAAAACCAGTCCGCTCCCTTGGCTGTGTACCAATGGCTCAATTCAAGTGCCAGCACACAGGTATTGTGAAGGCCAAACCCTCACACATAGGCAATGCCAAATAAACACTTTTATACTGAAGTAGTTGAAATATGCAGGTACCCGAAGCCTAATAGTAACTCCAGCTTACACAAGCCTTGAGGACTATCAGTAAAAGACTTCAAAACTGCCAAAGAATCAAATTTTAAAACATGAAGAATACATTTGTACTTTTTATCTTGGAATAAAAATGCTTCAGCATCCCTTGGCAGTTCCTGGCCTCATCATAGTGAGACAGGTTTAAGACAGCCCACTCTTAGTTCCACGTGCGGAACATGAGCTTCGGTTTGTGGCCCCTTTTCCCGGGGTCTCATAATGATTGTCATTATAATTAAATGACTAAACCCCATCCACAAGCTTACATCCAGAACAGGAATGGAAAAAAGATCAGCTATTAAAGAGGGAGAGGATCGCTCTCACGACCTTAGGGGACTAACCGCACCCTCCCAAGAAGCCTACAGTGGCCGCCATGCTACCTGTGATTAGCATTGCAGCTCAGCTCACGTGAAGGAAGCCGGAACTCCATTTCCAGTTCATCCATGCTCAGCTCTCCCCTGACACTTCTTTTTGTGGGTGAGTTCTGCTTTGGAAGATGCTACCTGCTTCAGAGTATCTGTTGTTGACAGTGATTGCTGGGGCTTCCGTTGGCGGCAAAATACATCATCTTACCTCTGTTAACTACAACCCAAACATCTGCCGCTTTATCTTTGCTTTTAGTTACAAATTTTATGATTTCTTTTTGTGGTGACTCGATTCTGATATTTACCATCAACAGTAATATCGCAAGCAAGCCTTTTCCCTAGCTACACATGTGGATCAGGATCAGTATCACAAATCAGGATAAAGAGACATTATGTCCAAGATGAGTTATGCATTAATTTATTATTTTTTTATTTTTTTAAAATTTATTTATTTGTGTGTGTGTGTGTGTGTGTGTGTGTGTGTGTGTGTGTGTGTGTGTGTGTGTGTGTTTGTGGCCAGCTCAGCCCACCTGGGGGCGGTGCTGGCTGGCATGTGGTGCTGGGGGATTGAACCGCGGTCCCTGTGCTTTGCTAAGTTTGTTCTAAGTAGGTGCTTTAGACCACTGAGCATCTCACCAGCCCCATTAATTTATTTTTATAATTAAAAACCATCATATCAAATGTGTTGACATCTTTAAACTCAACCCTTGGGAAGGCAGCGGCCCATTCAGGTTTGTGCAGGCAGCAGCAATAGCGCTCAGCTAACCCTAAAACACACTTCGCAGGTTGAATGGCTGGAAGCACCAAGTAGATCTCCATTTTCTTCATCTCTGTCATACTTGCTTTCAGGAAAGATTTTTCCTTTTCCTGTGTTTAAATTCATTTCTTTGACAACAGGCATCACAAACTCCTCAGTGATCTCGCTGTGCCAATGAATTTCTGTCACAAGACTTGCATGAAATCGCCTCCCCCTGGTGACCAATGATCCCGCTGCAGCAGGAGAGGCAAGGACAGGCCTCTAAGGTCAGCTCCGCACACTGCGCTCGGTCGCTGGCAAGGAGCAGCTCTTCTGCAGCCAGAATTTAGGGCTTTCCTTGCCTGTGGACGTCCACAGCTTTGGGACACAATTAACTGTGCTAAAATCACTGCATTATTTTACTGAGTTAGTTTGTTTTTCTTTCCCTTAACTATGATAAAAAAGAAATCCAAGGAAAATAGATTTTTCTCATTATTTCTGAAACTTAAGGAAAGCAAAGGGAAGGCAATGAAAGCTGATGGAAAACCTGTAAAATAAAACAACAGCAACAAAAAGAAAATATATCAAAAGCAAAAAGCAAGGACACTGTGCCTTCTTTGCTGATTTCTCCTTCTCCTGCAGCAAGGAGGAAGTGGTAAAGAGGAACTCTGAGGACACAAAGCTCAGAGGCAAGCTGTGGCCCAGCCTCCGCATGTGGGCAGTCTTCATGGGGAGCTCCTCAGAAGTGTTGGGCATCTCGGATTTTTGAAAACTTATTTTTAAGACAAGAAAGAAAAGAAAAATGTGTGTGTATTTATGCTAAAATTATGGCAAAATAAATGATGTGTGTACCCTTCAGTTCGGATCACTTCACTCATTTCCCTTGTATAGGCCAAAATGTTTGTAAAACAGAAGAATGTTGGCTATTCTTTGTGCTGTGCACTTGTATATAACATATTGAGGTTTTGTTTTATGTCATAGAATTTATTTGATTGAGAACACATCATAAGGGCTGGTGAAATAGCTCAGCAGATTAAAGCACCTGCAAGCAGTTTCAATCCCCAGGCTTGCCAGGCAGGGTTCACCCCGGGGGTGTGTACTGAGACAACAATTGAGACTGGGTATGGTGGCACATGCCTGTAATCCCAGCTCTTGGGAGGATATAAACAGGCAGATCACTACAAGTCCAATCTAGTAGTGAGACCCTGAACACCCTGTAGACCCATCCCTAAAATACAAAAAGAAAGAAAGAAAAAGAAAGAAAGAAAGAAAGAAAGAAAGAAAGAAAGAAAGAAAGAAAGAAAGATAAAAGGAAAGAACACGTCATAGGCAACTCAAGGCTCATAAGACAAGGAAGATTTTGTTTTCCTTAAAGCAATGATTTCCACACTCTACAATAAGTCAGAATTCCATGAGTCATGGACTTCTAGATCACACTCAGAGTTTCTGACTCAGATGGGGTAGGGTGGGGACAGAGAGCATCCATTTCTCCCATTTTCTCAATCATTGCAGCTACTGCTGCTCCAGTGACCACACTTTGAGAGCAACTGAGGGAGCCAGGAGTGGTGGCACACACCTGTAACCCCAGTGCACAGAGAGTCTGAGGAAGGAAGGGAACAGTTGTGAGCTCAGCCTGGGCAACTCTGCAACATAGCAAGCTCTTGCCTCAAAATAAAAAGGATAAAATAGTGGGAATATAGTTCACTCTCAAGGACCCAAGGACTGGAGGTTAATCTCCAGAGGTGGGAGGAGGAGGGTGAAAAAGAATGAAAGGAAAAAAAGGGAAGGAAGGAAAGAAGGAAGGAAGTGAGGGAAGGAGGGAAGAAGGGAGGGAGAGAGGGAGAGAAGGAGAGAGGAATGGAGGGAGGGAGAGAGGGCAAGTGTGTGAATGGGGAAAAAAGGAAAAGTGAGCATGGTAAAATGACTTTGGCTGTTAAACTGAAGAAGCTAAAGCATTTGTTTCATGTTAAAGCTTCAAAAGCATCACCATGTGAGGAGATTTCTTAGGGAGAGATACTTCAACTTTCATGCATCTGAAATAATAATCCTGGACACTGTCTTGTCTTCTGATATTTAGAACGTATCAGTGGTTGAGAGACAGTGAACACAGTGGGAACCATTCAGCCATCATATGGACGTATTCCAAGCACCTCTTATTCTTTTGTACCATTACTCTCAACATTAGAAAAAAATGAACACTGTCATTTTTTGTTTTACTGTGAGATTTTATAGGAATCAAAACCTATAGATCTTGACAAAATTCTTAATTTCCTCTCACAGTGTGTGGTCTAATCTTAGAGGAATATCACCCCTTTTATAGTCCACCCCACTTAAACTCTCTGCTGTAGCTGGGATTCTACAGCCAGAGTCAGAGGGCACTCGTATGCCCAGAACATGTAGAGCCTGAAGGGCAAAGGCAGTCCCAAGGCCACAGTCTCTCAGCATCTGTTAGGTGTTCTGGTTGACTCACAGAATCCACACCTGTATGCATTTACAGATTCCCTCATGGCTAGACAAGTAGTACTTGTGTGAAATGCATGTCAACAATGCTAAGTGCAGGCCATGCAAAGGAATGAAGTGAAGAGTGGAAATGATGCCTACTCAGTGGCACTACTGTATACCAAGGAACGTGCCGCCATGGTACCAAGGAACAGGATGCTAACAGCTCTGAAATTAGGCTGTTTGGGGATGTTTGACAATTTCCATCTCTACTAGTGACAAAATATACTGAGCACAAATATTTCCACACCAACTTTAATGTTCTTCATATCATGAGACCTAGAACCTATGAAGGAGAAAGTCAAAACCTAAGGCTTACTGACTTAAACCCTATTGACTTAAACACATATAATTTTAATGAACTGTCATAAAAACCATAGATGTGATGGAATCTATTATGGAGTGATGACAAAGGGAGAAGTGAGACCTATGTCTTTGAAAGTATATTAATGAAACTAGCGTTTATTAGCCAAGTTCAATGTACTACACTAGGAAATTAACTTCTACTAAACTCGTTTGATCCTTTCTACAGCCCTGTACAGAGAGTAATATTTTCTCTATTTTCCACAGGTAAAAATGAAAATAGAAAAGATTGAGCCTGTCCTACAAAGCAGATAAGAAGTTTGAGGCTAATAAGCCCATCCCCTTCTAGAAACTCCTCTTTAAACCTCATCCTAGAAGCTACACCACATTCTGTCTTGTTTTTGCTGAGATTCCCCACAAACTTTCTCCACCTCTGGGGATGTGGGTTGTTCTGCTTTTTACCTATACATGATCCCTAACTAGAGCAACCTAGCTTCTTCAAGAGAGAATTCTGCATCTCCACAAAGTTGCTTCTGGGCACATGGAAAGGACAAGCTGCTGAAGTGTCTACACAATAGAACTGGAGGATGACCCACCCTCAATGCTGTAGCTCATCCCTACCTGGGCCATTTTTCTTTCTTTCCTTCTTTTTGACAATCATATCATTAAGAGCTTTACTCTTAATGGAACAGAATAGGCAGAAGGAGCTGTCCTTGGAGGACCACAAACAAAATAGAGTTTCAGGAACATTATTTTGATAACGAAATTTATTCTGTCAGGAGATGAATAGAGTTGATAAGTACAGTGTCTCTAAAGACTTTCCCAAACTTGCCCTGTCAAGAAATTAATAATACAAGGGAGAGTGCTTTAGGAACAAAAAGTGCAGTAACTACGTTCTGTTTTATTAGAGACAGATAGGCTACCTTCCCAGGGTAACAAGGTTTTCACAGCTATCTGCCTCGCAGAATGATTAGATCCCTTTAAATCTACCACAGCTACACAGCTTCTGGAGATTCCTGCATGATAGTGGGCTCAGGGGAAGAGCATCCCCAGAACAGGGAGAGCAGGATCCTGGCAGCTGTGTGCCACCTGACTGCTGGCTGAGTTTGTGTCACTTGCTATTCTGACAATGCCACTGGAGACAGAGGAGCTGTAAGAACCTCCAGAGACTAATAATGTAAGTGCTAATCATTAGCTTTGTAGTTCTCATCTCCAGATTTTAAGGCTGCTGTTTGTGTAATTGAAGAAAAGGACACAGCCAAAGGGGGGCAATTTGTCTTTTGAGCTGTCTCTAGCGGAGTAACCTAGCTGAGTTGCATAATGAAAATCCAGGCAAAGGGGAGAACTGAACAGCAGGGGCCTGTGGGTGTGGCCACTCTCATTACAATAGATCCAAGTTATAAAATAAGAAAAACACTGTACTAGGAATTTAAAAATCTTTAGGTTTCAGAGACATTTGAAGAAGCATCTTCATGCCAAAGAAA
This sequence comes from Octodon degus, assembly GCF_000260255.1. Classification (NCBI taxonomy): domain Eukaryota; kingdom Metazoa; phylum Chordata; class Mammalia; order Rodentia; family Octodontidae; genus Octodon; species Octodon degus. Next base: position 2,128,313 of record NW_004524767.1, on the reverse strand, counting down.
GCAACTTCAGAAGAGAGAGGAAGAATAAGGTCTGTATTTATTATTGAAAACCCAATAAATATTGAGAAATGACATCTTGGGGTACATTGTCTATCTTGTGCCCACCGGTCTTGAGTCAAGTTGAAAAAATCCTGAGTGATTACTAACCTCACGTTACCAGCCATCTGCAGACCGTGAAATACAGTGTAATTGTCTTAGCACTCTCTCAGTATTTACTCTTAGTACTTTGCTTATTACAATGCACTTATAATGCATGACATTCCAGAGTTCAAGAACTGACTGACTCCCAGAATGAAAGACTTCTATTCATTTACAGATAACTCATTTTTTAGAAAGCTCTCTAGGGATTAAAAAATATAAGTGCAAACCCTCAACTAAAAACAATTACAAAGGAGAAAAACAAAAACAAACAAACAAACAAAAAACAAGGTAGGGATTTAGCTCAGTGGTAGAATGCTTGTTTAGCCAGCTGGAAGCCCTGGGTTCAATCCTCAGCACTGAAAACAAAAAATAAATCTAAAACCATTAAGTGTAGCTGATCCAGAAATATCTTTAGGTCACTCAGTTTATCTATCTGTTGGCTTAGGGCACTCATAGATTGATAAAAGCAGAAGGACAGAGTGAATTAAGATCTGCTTGGCAAGGCCAGCCATTTCAACACCTCCTGAAATGCATTTAGGAAGCTCAGCCTTGGCCTAACTCCAACTCTACTGAGTCAGAATCTGCATTTTATCTTGAGAGTGCAAATTATTTGGGGTTCAGGCTAATAATCCTTGATTGCTTCACATTTTTCAAAGCCCTTCAATTCTGTCAGCTGCACTCAAATATTTGGAGAATGAAAACACACAGGAAAGAAAAGATATCTGGGATCTGACACATTATCAGAACAAACTAGAAAATCTCTATTCATTGTAAAAATTATTTTCAACTTTTCTTTTTTAAAAAGGTCCTTCCTTATTTCTTCACATTGCTTATTTTTGTCCCCTGCATCTGGCTGAAGCTCTGGGACTACCATCCCAATTCCCCTCTCCTTGTACAGCAGAGGGAGGGTTGACACCAGAGCATGGTTGGGTGTTGGCTATGAGCTTCCACTCTGAGAGCTACTCTCTGCCACACAGTGTTTGAGATCTGGACGTCACTTGGTAAGGTCCCTCTTTGTCTCATTACTTCAAACCACCGTCTCCCTGGAATTTCCTTCTGCATTGCTTTGCCAGCTCTGCTAACCAGAGGCGCTTCTCAGGGTGAGCCAAGGCAAGTGGCTGCAGCACACTTGTGGCACTGATTACACAAGTGAAGGGCAAGCCAGACATGATGGGCTTCTCATGTGTTCCTCTAAAAGAAAATAGGACACCCCTGCCACAAATATGGGGAATGCATCATCTCTGTCTTCAATAAACTGGTCAAAGAAAAAGATTGAAAACAGTTGGTGATCTCAAAGGTTATGTTCAACTAATTACATTTATATCCAAACATGTAGACAACTTTTAAAGTATCAGATAAAAGCCCAAAGCTAAATGCTTAGTCCACTTTCTTTTGCTATAATCAGTTATTAGTGTTATTTATTTATTTTAATTTTGTATTAATTTAATGAAAGTAGATATTAATCAAGAAAATACAAAAAATATTCTAGGAAAAAATAAAATGAAGCTCATAACAACATAACCAGAGAATAACAAGGATTAATATACTGTCACGATCACTGCTAGGATCTTGAAAGAATGGCCACAATGACACCCAAAGCATAAGTCAAGTTATGGCCAGTTATTTGAGTCTCAGTACTTTCCAGTAAAGAGTTTTATTTGGCTAGTATTTGTGGGGAGTGAACATTGGAAATCTGGCAGCCTGTGTGTTTGGTCTCTGGGGAAGGCTTGGCCATCACAGCGCTGTTGTGTGCAAGAGGGGAGATTGTAAGGGAATGCACAGATATTCAAGGGCCATTGTGGGCTTTTCAGTCAGTCAGTCAGTCAGTCAGTCAGTCAGTCAGTCAGCTTGCAACAGTCCCTTCTTACAGAAAACAAATCATATCCTGTGAGAACAACACTTCTGAGAAGATGCCCAGTGACCAGCGCACCTTCCAGTAAGCAGACAGTACACCTAAAGTCCCATCATCTCTCTCAACTCTCTGGGTACAGTACCCACTCAGGGCACATAAACATTCGAGGAATATATCTGAGCCCTGTTCAGACCACAGCACTAAGGTACATAGCCGTTCTTATGCTGTGCTTAATGAGAACTAGTTTCTCAATACCTGCCAAAGAAAACAAGGAAAAAAGTTAATAACCTAGAAAAATCAATTATAATCCAAATCCCTCTAATCTAAAGATTAGTGGACTGTTTAGGAAAAAATTGAAAGGTTCTAACCCTAGCATGAATTGCTGAATTTTTATGGTGGTCATCCAACATGGCTGAAGCCCTTAAAAAAACAGCCCTTATCTCCCCCTAGACCCCCTCCCCACTTCTTCTCCAACACAGCCGGGGTGCAATTTCCTTTCCCCTTTCCCACCGTCTCAGGGAAGGCCCCAGTCAGCCCCTCAGGTATGTCTAAACATCTCCTTCAAATGCCACCCCTGGCAACAAGGCTTTAATGCCTCAGCGTCCCTTTGTTGCAACTCAGAGAATCCCTTCTCTTCCCCAGATTCTCTCCATGTCCTCCAAGATAACAAAGCCCCTTGCCCTTTTGCCTTCTACCTGTTTCTCTGCTGCAGTGCCATCAAAAAACCTATCAAAAATAAGACAGTCTAAAGTCCGATCTGAGCCCCATGAGACCAGTGAGTCTGGAGAGGAGACAAGAGACAAGGAAGGATAATGGGAATGTGTAGGAAGCCCTTTTTGGTCCTCATATCAGTCCAGGAAATATATATTTGTAATCCCATGAATAAATTATGCTAATCCCATCAAGTGAATTCCAATCTACCACTTCCAGTGCAATGCATGAGAGAATAAGGACACTAAAACATATTTATAGTTATGGGGAGCCAAGGTGTCCTAACTCCAGCCATGGTGATGTTAATCCAGAACAAAGGCCTGGACCAAGGATTATTCAGTCATGAAGGAGGAGTGGCTTGAGGATGAATGAGAATGGCTGGAAATAGGTGAGCTGGGCTAGGCAGGAGGCCTGCATTTACCACTGTGATATGCAGAGGGAAGGATATGCAGAAAAAGTAATTTGCATTGTGCTATTGAGATAGTATCTAATATTTTGGGGTCTGGTGCTTCAGCTCTAATGTGTAATCTTTCAAGCACCAGAAAGTCATAGCACCTATCCTGAGGCTCAATTCCAGCCAACAGT
>NW_004524767.1:2115108-2124809 GCF_000260255.1 Octodon degus | reverse complement strand
CCAGGTAGTCCTCCACAGGAATGGGATCCAAAAGATGAGGTTGCTTCTGATAGAGCCAACTTACTGCTAACAGAAAAAAAAAATGTTTGACAAAATTCACAAGAAATCAAAAACAAGTAGATTGCTGATCATTTATTTATTTCCAATCTTAATCTATAATCTACAGTATTTGTCTGTGTTACTGAATTTAGATATTTCAGAATGTTGAAACTAACATTTTAATTGAGCAAAAGTCTATGATGGGATATTGTATCATTCATAAGCTGTATAAATAGCAAATGAATGGCCACAGTAGCCAGTTAAGCATCTTGATGAATTTCAGCTGCAAAACACTGGGTTCTATATTTGGAGGTGTAACATTTTAAATGTTAAGCATAAAATTAATTTAGAATACTCTCTTTAATCAGATTCTGAAACAAAACTTGGTAACTAAATTTATTTAACTGTGTTGAAAAGATTTCTTAGTTTAGAGAAAACGTCAGTGAAATCAGAGTTTCCAGGCATTCTGGAACCTCAGCGTCCCTTCTACTTTCCCTCTCACCAAGGAGTACCTAAAAGGCTTTCTCACACGTGACAAAATGATTCAACTCCAGGGCCAGCGAGATAGCTCAGGGGTCTAAAGCACCTACTTAGGCAAGCTTAGGCACCAGTCCAGCCCCAAGGGCAGGCTGAGCAGGCAAAAAAAAAAAAAAAAAAGATTCAACTCAAAGACTCCTCATTCAGTGGCCTCTTGTTTGATCACGATCAGCTGCCTTGGATCACCTTTTTTGCTCATGTACTTGCTGTGCAGCATTGGGCTCCAGCTTCTCTGCACAGCTCTGTCATAAGCCCCTCTGGCTGACAGTGTGGCCCGAGGCTGCCAGCCACTGGGTCCTTCCTGTGTGCCCCCTTGAGTCTGACTCATTCTGAGGTCATGCTCAACCTAGATTAAGTCCTAACCTCCTGCTTTGAACGGTGAGCAGGGGGGATCACTTGGTCAGGACCAGCACACAGTAGCGCTGGGAGAGCAGAGCGGCTGCCCCCCTTTGCCCTGAGTCAGACCCTGCAAACCCTGATGTGACTGCGTTTTCTTCCCATGCAGCTGTCTCACTGGGCAGAAATTAGCCGTTTTGGTTACTCTCTTCCCTTCCCCTTCATGGTTTATTCTCCTTCTTTCATCGTGTTCAGTTCACGTGAGCTCCTTGACCCTGGCATTCTCCCTCCAAAAGTCGCTGTCTGACTGCAGGACGGTCAGTTCCCCTGTCAGGCTGAGCTACTCCATCAACTTCTTTGCTCAGCCCCAGTGTCTCGTTGCTCCCTCAGACCCTCTTCTTTCTTTCACTCTCATTCTTAGACCTTCAACCAGTTGCTTTTCAAATGTGATGGAACCTCATACCCTGATACAGTTACCACCTGGGGTCACCTCTATAGGCTACAAACTTATTTTGTATCAATGTCTCTTACTTGTTTCTTTCAGGAAAATCACAGGTATTTATTTTATATACATACATGTTATATGTTCCGTTACCTCAAAAAAATCTTTTTTGAAAAAATTCAGCCTAAATCTCAATTGACTGAAATTACTCAGAAACAATAAAGTAAGTGATATAACTGACCATACATTGGAGAAATTGCTGAAATAATTTAAGTGGGTAATAAAGACTTATGACTATGTGAAGCCACTCTAAGAAGAAAGTTTAGTCACAGGGGCCAAATCAGGAGGATACAGTGAAGTCCAGGAACCAGAGCTCATGGTGGATATGTAAGTGCCAGTTCCTCAAACTCTTGGAGCCTCCTTTGGAAGAGAATTACAGACTGTCTTACAAACTCAGAGTAAGAGATATTTTTAAAATATCAGGAAGGGTCATTTCATGAATGAAAGGTCTTTACATCGATTTCTAATACAAAAAAATTAAATATATAATACATCAGCTTATTATCAACAGTGGCAGACATGAAACTCACAGGAAAATGTTCTATTTTCTTATTTATATATTTTCTTTTTAACTAAGGATGATTAACAAATATTATTTGAAACAAATAAGTTATTTTTCAAGTTGCAAACATGATTTTCCTGGGCACATCATGCCATTTTGTAGTTTATATTGTTCATCAAAAGAAGTTCTAAAAGTCTAAGAAAGAAAATTTTGAAGTGAAGGGATAAGCAAGCTGCAAACAGGTCCTGTATTATTCATACTGGTTTTGACCAGTAATAATATGCTAGAATATATTCTTCTTACGCAGTGGCAGTTTCCTCTAGTACTTCACAGAACCGTCAAATCGCTCATAGTACAGCTGGAGAGTGCAGCCACCACCCTCTGTTCTGGGACAGACACAGACAGCACACTCACATGTCTCTTTTCTCCTCTCATTCAGCTCTATCCAATCAGTAGGCTCTTCATTGTCTACATGCAGCGACACTCTTCATCACAGCCCCACATAGTTACCTGCTGTTCCAAAAGACAGAGCGATGTGTGTACTCAGGGCTTCCTTCATTCTGAGGACAACTACAGAATTGGCTTCTACAGTCTTCAAATATGAATGTTCTATAAATGTGTGGCCGGGACGCATACTTATAACACTGTCTTTGCTTATCCATCTGTCATCCTTCACAAAGCTGCTACCCACAATATCTCTATTTTGGCAGTGTCTACATATATCTCTAAAATGTTTTGGACGCCAGATGATCTATGAGACAAATGTGTAAACACTTCATTTTTAAAACTTTAAATGTTAGTTTTAAATGAGGATGGCTGAAAAAAAAACCCACAAACTAGTTGAAATGATTTTTGATGTTTGATGTATCAGTGTCCTACATACATAAAATAAGCCACAGACTCTGAAACTGGACAGAATAAATGCCCTCATTTTAGGAAAACATAGACAAATTCTGTTTGAAACACTTCCCAGGTGAAGTAAGAATGCATATTTTATTTAGTGGACTTTTGAGTTTGTTGGTGGCCTTTCACATCATATACAGCTGTGACACTGAGGGTCCATATGTTAAAATAGCTGCCAGATGACTGCTGTTCCAAGGCTAACACAGGACACCCCGACAGTGCAGTACAGGATGAGGGGAAAGAAGAACTGACACAGAACTGGTGGGCCTGGTAGGAGCAGACAGCGATGAACATTAGCAAAGCTTTTCAGTACACCCCATTCCTTCTTCCAAGCATTTGTGTACAGACTTCCTGTATACAAGAGATGTGAAAGCTAACTGCCTTTGTACCTGCTGCCATACCTGTGTTTGGCTAAGGGGAAAGCTGGAGGTGGGGACGTGGTAGATGTATGGGATGGACTCATTTGTGCTCTACTACTTACTTACTCAACTGTCTATTCATTATGTAATTTCACAGTTCAGGGCTTTCAGAAGGTGCAATCAGGAATACAGCTGATGCCCTTTGGAGCTAGAGATAAAAAAAAAGACCCTGAGAAGGGTTAGAGTTTGGAAAGGGCTCTACTTAATTTTATGAGAAAGCTATAAAATCAAACTCAGTGTTGCAGAAGTTATTTCAATACAGACTCATCAAAATTAGTGGGAAGGGACAGGGAGATAGCTCAGTAGAATAAGTGCTTGCCTGGCAAGCACAAGGTCCTGAGTTTGATCCCTGGTATGGCAAAAAAAAAAAAAAAAAAAAAAAAATCTGGGGGGAAAAAAAGGGAAAAAACTGACTGAAGAATGTCCACACCTGGACAATATCTGAAGGCATATGTATGCTCTTGAACATTTTGTTTGTGTGTGTGTGTTGGGGAGACTTACAGCTTGGGTCATCTTTAAAACATCACTGTTCATCACTTTTACTTGTTGAGTCCTTACTGTGTACTATTGGTGGCTGTAAAGAATTAAAAGGACATTCAATTAGGGTTCTCCATAACAGAAGAACCAAATGGGGTGCTTGTGTGTGCGTGTGTGTGTGTGTGTGTGTGTGTGTGCACATGCACACATGCTTGCACATGTATGTTTGTGTTGGAGAACTGACAGAATTGTGCCATGTAGTTGTGGAGGCTGACAAGTCTAAAACCTGTAGAGCAGGCCGGTAGGCTGGAAACAGACACAAGGGAAGGTCTGATGTCTTTTCCAGAATTGGAAGTCACATGGTAATATACAGATTTTTTTTTTTTTTTTTTCAGACCCGGGGATTGAACTCAAACCCTTGTACTTGTGTACTTACCAGGGAAGCACTTATTCTACTGAGCCATCTCCCCGGCCCTCAAATCTCTTTTCCTTTGGAAAGCTTAAACTATTTCTCTTAAAAACTTCAGCCAACTAGATACTATCTACTTAAAATCTGGATGATGATTCTACTTTATTCACTTACAACAACTACTGTAGGGTTTGGCCAAATGTGTGGAAACCATGACTTAACCAACATACAAAACCAGCTATCATATGCCCAACCTCCACAATTAACTTGAAATGCCTTCCAGAAAGAAGCTTGCTCATCTATTCTAAGAAAAAGCCTATTCCTAGAAAAATCCATTCAGAGAAAATCTAAACTTTAAAAACTCAGTTTCAAGGGGAAGTCCTTACATATTGTTTTACCTAAGATAAGAAAACTTCTGAAATATCAAAACACCCAGTATTTTATCTTGTATTAAAATTACCTTTCCCAACTAACTTTTTATAAGAAAATAAATGAATGCAATGTTTTCAAAGTCCTGTGGAGTCTGAGATTTAATATCCTAGCTCTAGTATCAACAAGGCCATTATAAACTACACATTGCATGTAAAAGAGCCAGGGAAAGAGAGCAGGGATGGGTGGAATTCCTTGCTTCTCCACCCTGTGCCCACTGGAAGTGTCCTCCAGGACAGTACAGAGAAATCTTCTTCACTATGCCTGGATGTTCTGCATGAGAAAGCAATGAGGCTGTGACCACTTTACCTAAACGAATGAGACTGGCAAGTGTAAAAGTAGCCATCATTCATGTGCTTTATGTTTGTGGAAAGTGTGCCATCTAGCTATGTCTTCCTCCTGTGGCTTCACTAAGTTTTCCTAAGTCATTCATGGCACTAGTGTTTCATCCGTGCTTCAGAATTCAGCAGCTGAGATTCAGAAAAGTATGAAATTTTCTGATAAATGGAAGAATGGGATTTAAGCCATTTCTATCTCATTCTCAATCTGAGGAACTTAAGGGCTGGGCTGCCTTTTATTAAGCACCAGATACATACACTCATCTATAGAATAGAAATGCAATAGCTCTTCCAAGAACTATTTTGAAGACTACACTAGATAGTGTGGAAAGGGTAGGCACAGCTCAGGGCATACGGATCATAGTTCACTCTTGCTAGCCCTCAGGATTGTCACTGAGCCTCTGGGCTCCAGCGCCTGCAGCAGAGGCTGCTGGATCTCACGGCCCCTGTGCTGGGACTTCCAGGCAGTTGCACTGTGGGCTGGGAAGGGCAACCCTTGGAGTAGAACATCATCTCTGTTAAGTAGCTACTTCTTTATTGTCAATGTCCAAAGTGTTAGTAAAGGTGAAAAAAGCCACCCTTTAAGAAAGACAAGAAAAGGAGCTTGGAGAAGAAGTGGTCAGCCAGAGCCACAGCATTCAAGGAGGAGCCTCTGTGGTACCTTGTGACTGACACCGCAACAAGCGGAGCTGAATACTCCCCATCCTACCTCACCCTGTGACCCGACGTCCTCCTTAGCACTCTCTCCTGCCTCTCTCATCAGAGTTTCAGGAATGGAAAGTTAAAGGCAAGATCAAAGTTTTCACTGTTTGCACTAGTGGTTGGGGAAGTGCACAAATCACATTAGACATTATTTCCTGACATCATTTTATGAGCTCTGATCACATATCATATATCTAAAAATGGAAGCTAAGTCGCATTTCTCCACTTGGCGTACAGTGCCATGATATATAAAAGATACGTAAAACTTAATTAGATGGTACTTAGATTTATAAGTCAGTATAAAACTCAAAATGGAATCTAAGTAATATTTTTATTCACATAATTTGTCTGTTCATAGAACAAAATAGCATCATTTATATGCTAGAAAGAACAATAAATCAACATAAATAATATAAATGTAATATTTCAAAATAAAAACATCTTATATTAAAATATCAATATAGCTGTCCTCAGAGGAATCAAATGAAACATTAAATCTAAAAGAGGTTTGTTTATACCAACAGACCTCATGAAAATACCAAGTCAGTTAGTCTAAGCAACAAACTTGTAAAAAACTGAAATTGCCAGACATAAATATTTATAGGCATCATTGTCTATTTTTACAGTCTTAAATATTGACAGCTGGCTATGTAGTGCAATGATTCACCATGCTAATATTTTGAAATACTTCCTTTTAAGCATTTATTAATAACAAAATAAGAGGAACATAAATTAGTGTCAGCTTAAAACTTCCCAATTCACTGGGAGGCCAACAATATTTGGAATTCCTTCATCATTTAAAGACACAATTTTAATTTTTTATTTATTTATGTATTTATTTGGTACATTACACAGTTCAGACGCATAGCAATCCTCCTGTCTCAGCCTCCCCAGCACTGGGATTATAGGCATGCACCACAACACCCGGTTTCAGGACTGGCTTGGCACATCTGAGGTCCCATGACTGGCACAGCATTAAGTATCAAGGATCAAACTGAGGTCCCTGCACTTGCCTGGCAGGCACTTAGACTGCTGAGCTATCTTCCCAGCCCTAAAGGCCCAATTTTAAATATATTCAGTTTTAAGAATGACTAACAAAAAAGAAATATTTATTTTTAACACTTGGCTTATAATGTGTTCTCTCAGAAGCAATACTGAGATAAAGATTTATAGTCAGCCCATTATCTGAGGGTTTCAAATCCTCAGATTCAACAAACTGCAAATAAAAAATATTCTCCTCAAATATATGTCTGTTCTTAACATGTATAAACATTTTCTTTATAATTATTTTCTACAAACAACACAGTATAATAGTAATTAAATGGGCCGGGGAGATGGCTCAGTGGAATAAGTGCTTCCCTGCATTCAATCTCCAGTTCTTAAAAAAAAAAAAAAAAGGTAATTAATATAGAATTTACCAGGCTTAGTTTTAATTATTGTTGGTAATCTACAAACGATTTTAAATGATTTATCTATAACAAATTAAATAAACCCATGATCATCCTTTCAAAGCCCACATCTAATTCTATGGGTTGATATTTCTTAAGTCAAAAAGCAAGGGCAGAAGGAGGGTTGGTTCTCTGAAATGCTCTTAAGCACAAGTCCCTCCAAACTATGCCACAACCACAGTGTATCTCTCCTTTGAAATAATTTATTAGTATATTTTATGGATTAGAAATGTTGGAAGTTGCTGGCACATGCAGCAATCCACCTCATATATATTCCCTCTGAGTAATGTACTGCTTGCAAATGACATACTGTATAAAAATCTTCAAAGTGTTTGAGGCAAATTCCCTCTTTTTGTGGAAAAGTTTGACTTTTATAAGAAATTTAGTCAGATATTTGATCAAATACTTTCCAAAGGGCATGCCTGCCATATTGAGAATAAAATAAAAAATGGGAAAAGACTGGCATGTGCTATAAAGAGGTTCACACAGGACTGACCATGAAGAAATGCTACCATCTTCAGCTACTCAAAAGAGTAAAGATCAGACAGCTTAAACACTTCAGAATGCTTAATGAAAACTTCTTAAAACAGAGTCTTGTAAATTTTTAAAGATGGCCAAGATTTTGTAAAAACAAGAATATTTTGGTGTCTCCTGTGAAAGGAAATCTGAGAAGAATTTGTTCAAAAGTCCATCTTCAAGAAACTCACGAATTGTTACTTCAACACTTATAAAAGTAAGTGGAAAGCTCATGAAATGATTTTGCCTTCACAGTTTAATTCATGTGCAGACTCAGAATAGGCACGTCCAAAATTAAATATTATGAAATTATCAGATAAATGTATGTAATCACTTTGAGAGTATAGGTTAAGAAATTAAGTGCTAGAACTTTGTAAGAGGCTGTCATACTTAGTGATGGTTTTGTTAAGATGGGATCTAAATGTACCTGTAAGACTAGGAAAAGCTTAAAGTAAGTAACCACAAGGTTAAGTGCTAAGGGAAAGAAATAGTACTGAGACCTTGATGGAGTACCACTTAGGATAATGTCTCAGTGTCTTCTCACACAGTAACTATCCAGTGCATAACTCTATATTCAATATTTAATAATTCTATATAGTGAAATTGTTGTAGGCAGCTAAATTAGAAATAGTATAGGCAGTCAGACAGGGCCAGGCCCTCAAGGAGACAATATGGAAGACTTTGCAACTTTGAAAGAGACAGACACTCCCGCTTTGGGCCACACCTCAAGACAAAAGTAAGCAAATGTAGCCACATACTTCCCTGGAGATGGGCATCAGGGATTGATATTTTAAGTTGGTATCAATCACCTTGAAAGAGCCCAAAAGAGTCACTAACCCAATCCCCAAAAGGAAGTGACCCTGTCCCAGGACTCCCTTCCTCATTTGGTACTGGATTTAATCAACCTTACCTGTGAAATGGTGCATGTAATCTCATTTGGTGACCATAGTTTTGTCCCACTGCATGCCCACCTGAGTTCCCATGGTTTCCACCTTAGGCCTGCCTAACCACATGGTTTTACTTGAAAAAAGTCCCTAAAAGAGACAGCTTCCCAGGGACAACCTGCTCAGACCCCCTTTCTGTCTCTCTCAGACAGAAGCTTTCTTTCCCCCAGAAAATATTCTGCTCTGAACCTCAATTTGTTCCTAAAATTCATTCTTTAGTTTTAGAGAACACAAACTTGTCCCAGGTACCTATCAGTTTGGGAGTTTCATTCTTCTATATCAAAATTAGTTTTAAACATTCATGACAGCCATCAAAATAATAGATGGATGAAATTCATTCTATCTTGGTATTCTGTTTAGTATCTGTATTAGGGTCCACAAGATAGTTCAGCTGTCTAACATGTCTGCTTAGGCAAGTTTTGGCAAGCACCTAGGAGCCATGGTTCAATCCCTGGCACCACATGCTGCAACAACCCCCTCCTCAGGGTGGGCTGAGCTGTCCAAAAATTAGATAGATAGATAGATAGATAGATAGATAGATAGATAGATAGATAGATATCTCCTTATGATTTTCTCTGAGTATCAGGCTATTGGTCACTTGATTAAAGAGTGAAAAATGTTCAAGGTCTCTGAGGAGAAAATTATTATTTTTATACATAACTCTAATCTTTATCTATAGTACTGAAAACTTACTTTTCAAGTGAACCCAAATTTAAGTTTCTTTTATTAGAAAAGTTGCCTCAGCATAGTTAAAATTTCCCCTCTCTATTGCTAACTTTGCCTCATCAATAAAAAGCAACAGAGTATTTTGATTGATAGGGACATTTAGTGATCATCCAGACAATGGAAACTGGGGAAACTATCTCAGAAGGGTTAATAGCAAAAGATTATGCACTCATTATTTTCTAGTTATATCATCCTAACGTCCTTGAAATCTTCCTGGATAACTTCCTGAAGTATCTGGAGATCACATAAAAGGTGAAAATATAATGAGATTTTAGAATTGTGAACTAGGCTCACTCTTATGAGATTTACATGTGTTGCAATACATTAATTTCAACTAACTTGTGAGGTAATATTATTATCCTAATTTTACAAATGAGGAAAATTAAATTTTAAAGACACTAAGAAATTTGCTCAATGTTTCAGAAGAATATTTGAACCCAAGACATTTAAGAAAAACACCTAATTTTAACATTA
>NW_004524767.1:2114561-2115008 GCF_000260255.1 Octodon degus | reverse complement strand
TTTATACTTGCCCCCAAAAAAGATAAAATTTTAAAATTATTTTTCTTTGTCTTTTTCTCTTTATCACTGACAAATCCTTAGTAATCACCATGTGTATTTTCCTCTCAATTCATCACACCTATTGTAAAATGTTCTCCACTTTCTCTTGTTCTAGTTCCCCTTTCTCTGATGTATGAGAAGATTCAAAAGTGCACCATACCAAAGCTACTGTGGTTTGGTCCATGATTACGATAGACACTGAATGAGGCTGCTCTGTCCAAATGTCATTCCCACTCTATACCAAGATGGGGGAATTGGCATGGCTTCCCAACTGTTATGGTTTGTGTCTAGTTGTCCCCCCAAAGCCTCATGTAAGTTATGGGCAGACAACTGGAGGAGCAAAGAGTGGCTTGAGGGGCGGGGCCAGAGGACCAGCACAGAGCCCCAAGAGCGGGACCAGAGTGGGGC
>NW_004524767.1:2111027-2114200 GCF_000260255.1 Octodon degus | reverse complement strand
TCTCTCTCTCTCTCTCTCTCTCTCTCTCTCTCTCTCTCTCTCTCTCTTACGGACTTAATTCATTTTATTTTTCTTGTGTAAAAACCCTTTATATTGTAGTTACTTCTGGAGCTTGAGTCCTCTAGACAGAGACTCTGGTGTGGGTTTTCACAAGATGGTTGGTGAATTCTTGATAGGGAGACTTGGTGAACACAGTCTCTTTCCAGAGGTCAGGAGTCAGATAGCTGGAGGTGTTGGAGATGGCATCAAAGGTGGCTTTGGCAAAGTTGCCCAAAGTAGCAGTGAAGCTCCTAGCAGAGGTGTAACAGTCATCAATACCAGCCATCAGCAGCAGCTTCTTGGGCACATAGGCTGAGACAATGTCCGTGCCTCTGGGAGCAGGGAGCAGACGCACCAACACAGAGCCAAGGCGGTTCGTCACCTTGCAAGGAACAGTGTGGGGCTTGCCGATCTTGTTTCCCCAGTAGCCTCTCCTCACCGGGACAATGGACAGCTTGGCCAGGATAATGGTTCCACGAATGGCAGTGGCTACTTCCTTGGGACACTTTACACCCAGGCCAACATGACCGTTGTAGTCCCCAATGGAGACAGATGCCTTGAACCTGGTCCTCTGGCAAGCATGAGTTTCGTTCTGCACAGGCCTGATCTTCAGAACTTCGTCCTTGAGGGATGTGCCCAGGAAAAAAGTCAATAGTCTCGGACTCCTTGATGGGTAAGGAAAAAAGGTAAATTTCCTCCAAGGACTTGATCTTCATGTCTTTGACCAGACGGCCTAGCTTGGTGACAGGAATCCACTCTTTGTTCTCGGCCTTACCGCTGTGAGCCCTGAGGCCCCAGCCTCTGCCTGGCCATTGCAATGCCTGTGTCCTCAAAGGCCACTTCCAAGCTTCTGCAGAAGCCGCTGTGGCCTCCCATGCCTGGGCTGCTGGGGCCTCTGGCCCCTCCCGCTGCACCAGCATCATTCACCATTTGGCGTTTCCCAGAAAAAGAAGCCCCTAGTATCTCTTATGGTTTAGTCCTATAATGTCTTTCCCAAGTCTCATGTGTGCAGAAATGGGGCCTTTGAAGTTTACAATATAGTACAGGCACTATACTCCTCAGAGGATTAAACCATTGAAGAACTTGCAGTTGAATGTGTGTTTCCAGGTGGGCATAGCTGGAAAAGGCCAGACCCTGAAGGCATGACCTAGAAAGTGTGTTCTTTTCCATGATTGCTCCCTCTTCATTTTCATTTCAGCTTGAACAACTTCACTCCAGCATGCCTTTCTACTAATCTATTTCTGTCTTGAAGCTGGCCAACCATGGACTGAATCCTCTGAAAGCCTGCTTCAAAAGTCTTCTCTTCCTCCGGAACCTGGGATTCAACTCAGGCCCTTGCACTTGCCAGGGAAGCGCTTATTCCACTGAGCCATTTCCTCAGTCCTTCTCTTCCTTTAAGTTGCTGATATTTCCCATCAACAGGACAGTGAATACTAAAATAATATTGTATCAGATGTGTTCTATGGGTTACTTTCCACAAAAGGGAAGAATAGAGATTTGATCCAGAAAGGCAATGGAAAATATCCAAAACATCCTATAAAATACAATGTGTACATTATTACCATATCTGAAGGCTAATGCATAGGAGAAAAAAGAATAAAATCGTCTGAACCACAATAAGATCAGTGACCATTTTAGCAATATTTTATGAAATATATCTTTAAAAATTAACCCTAAAACTAGGCATGGTGGCTCATGCCTGTAATCTCAGCACTTGGGAGGCTCCAAATGGGTGGATCACTACAAGTCTGATCTGTGTAGTGAGACTTTATAAACCCTGTACTAAAAATACATAAAAAATTAACCGCAATATGCAGATAATTATGTACAATACATGGAAATTTGAATAAGAATTGTATATAATCACCACCAACTTAACATTCAATCTTTGTTGCTACAGTAGTCTAATTGGTGCTAATTTATCATTCAGCAAGTAGTTTAGAAGTTCTCAACATTATACCAGGAAATAAGAGTATATAAAAAAGCAAAATATATGGTTATTTTGGTCAAAGGTTTTACAATATACTTGAAAGAATGAAATATGAGTACCACTAAATACTCAACTATATAAACCAATACTCAGCATCAATTTTAAAAAGATAATAAATTATATACAAGTGTAGAATCACAAAAATTAGCAGAGAATTTTATATTATTTAGCAGGAATGTGTTTAAGATCATGAACTTCTAAATAAAGGTAGTTACAAAATCTGAATAATCAGTTAAGTAATAGATGAATATATTCGCCTAGTAGAGATGCCCTTTCAGTTATCTCTTCTTGCTTTGTTTTCCAGAGTTTAGTTTCATAATCATTCATACTGTATGATAAAAAGAAACACTTTAAAGAGTGCACTGAGAATTTTAAGATTTCTTTGACAATTATTGTCATTTTATTTTTCTTTTACTTACAGAGTTAATATGAATCTACTAAAGCTTCTTTTCAATCGGGTGTAATATATACTAGGCACTCTGTAATATAAAGTGCCATTTCAAAAATATTCAGCTAGTGCTGATTTATAAATTTGCACATAAAATAATGTGTTGTGAAATTGGAATGAAGGGATATTGTCACTAAAAATCGAAGTTTCTAGGTGCCTCACAGGCAACATCAGACTAAAGAATCAGATTTTAATAGCTTACAAGCAGCACTGCGTGGACATTTGATGTGAGAAGAAAGGATTGAACAGTCTGTAAAATCTGCATTTTCTGCCTTCTTGAATCTTGTGAATGAACCATAAGAATTCCTGCTTGAACTAAATCATTTTGCTTTCAAATGAACTTAGTATGATCAGATTTCCTATAAAGCAGAAAGATTGCCTTTAAGTAAGCAGGGAAAAGTGCTGTTCTCCAATACAAGCTGGTGGCTATTTTCTATTGTTTTGCTCTGCTTTAGAAATATAGAACAGACAGAAGTTCCCTTTATAATGTCTGTTAGATGGGATCTTAATAGCACACAAACTGAGTACAGAAAATGGTAAACTATGTGCTCTGGTCAGCTTTCCTACTGCCCAGAGACACAATCGGCGTAACCCACTCTTTGAAAGAAGAGTTTGACTCAGTTTCAGGGGATTCAGCTGGTGGACAACTGACTCCAGCAGAAACATAAATAAATAAATAAATAAATAAATAAATAA
>NW_004524767.1:2109837-2110927 GCF_000260255.1 Octodon degus | reverse complement strand
TGTATATGTCCACCAAGTCCATTTGTTTCAAACTCTGGTTCAGTTCTGTTATTTCTTTACTAAGTGTTTGTCTGGTTGACATATCTTTTGGAGATAAGGGTGTGTTAAGTTCTCCTGTTAAACTTGTGGTATTGGGTATTAGATTTTTCATGTCCATTAAGATTTCCTTTATATGGTTAGGTGCTCCCGTGTTTGGTGCATACATATTTATGAAGATTACCTCTTCCTCTTGAATTTTTCCCCTAACCAGTATATATTGGCCTTCTTTCACTTGATCATTGTTGGTTTGAAGTTGAGACTGTCTGAGAACAGAATTGCTACCCCTGCTGTTTTCTGAGGTGCTGGGGCATGTAGTATTGTGTTCCATCCTTTGACTTTCAGCCTATAAATGTCTTTATGAGTTAAATGTGTTTCTTTTCTACAGCATGTTGTTGGATTTCGTTTCCAAATCCACTGTCCCAGTCTATTTCTCTTAATTGGTGAATTGAGTCCATTTATATTGATGGTTAGAATTGAGATGTATTGTCTTACAGTTGCCATGTTATTTACCCATTGTCGTTACTCCTTTTTCTCCTGTTTTTAATTGCTTGCCCTATTTAGTTGGTTGCTTCTGATCTCTTTCATGGAGTTCTGATCATTTTCGTCCCTCTCTAGATCATTTTTCAGTAGCCTGTGTAGGATTGGCTTTGTCATCACGAAATTCTTTAGCTGTTCTTTGTCATGGAAGTATTTCACTTCTCCATCAAACTTTAAGGAGAGTTTTGCAGGGTATAGTAGTCTGGGCTGGAATTTCTTTTCATAGAGGACCTGAAGTACTCTGCTCCATGCTCTTCTTGCCTGCATTGTTTGTGACGAGAAGTCGGCCGTGATTCTGATGGGTTTTCCTTTGAATGTGATCTGCTTCTTTTCTCTAGTAGCTTTCAGTATATTATTCTTGTGCTGAATTTCTGGAATCTTGACTATTATATATCTCGGTGTGTTTTTCATTGGGTTGAGGTTCTTTGGCGTTCTGTATGCTTCAGTTACCTGAATGTCAGATTGTTTCCTCATATTTGGGAAGTTTTCTGCTATTACTTCTGCCCATATTTTT
>NW_004524767.1:2097624-2109737 GCF_000260255.1 Octodon degus | reverse complement strand
GTTACAGTACAAGTTCTCATATGTCCTGAGTCTTAATTGACCTTAGAAGGCTAGGGCCAAAATGTTGGCTTTCCTTGTAGCCCTCCTTTTTCACTAATTTTGGTCTGCAAACTTAGGTTGTTATCCCTCCAGAAGACAAGCTTATTGTTATTATCAAACATTTTAGGCTCTTAAGCTTAACCTCACTATTTCACTGCATTTCAAACATCTTAGGCATAATAAGGAGCGGGTATTTTTCATCAACTATTCATATGTTGAACTTTAAGTCCCTGCATAATATGATAAAAATCATTTAAAAATTAGATTATATTTTAACATAGGATAAAGAATTATATACTTCTCATGTTGGCACATAAGTCCAAAAATCTCACTATATACAACCTTGAAGCAGGACCCTCCCACAATATTCCTTTTCCTGTCTTTTGCTTTCATTCACCATCCCCTCATCTCATAATTCTTTAAAATTTTGAAAAATATTTTCTAAAACCTGAACAAAAAAAGTGGTATTTTTTGTACAACTGAGTATTCCTCAGCTATAAAGAAAAATTTCACAGCAGAGAAATAATTAAAATGTAAAAAAGGATCTTAACAATTAGATGCAAATATTTCTCAGAAGAAGCTCTTTCCTTATAAGGTATTACTACTTCTTTGGCCCCAACTCTAATGGATACTATTTTCTCCTTTAATATATTAATTTTCTCTTTCTTCTGTTCCTTTTTTCTTTTCTTCTTTCCTTTCCTTTCTTTGCTCTTTTCAGTCCTCTTCCTTGAAACCAAGGCCTCACTCATGCCAAGCATGTGTTCTACCACTGAGGTTTTTATCTCAGCTCATCCTGTTTTCCCAAGCCCCAAAATTTAAAGAACCAAACCAAAAATGGGCACCTGAGATGGATACACACTTCTCAGAAGAAGAAATACAAGAGACAAATAAATACAGGAAAAAATGCTCCACATCACTGGCCTTTCAACAAGTGCAAATTATTATTATTTTTTTCCAACTGAGTTAAGTCTTTTTATTCTTTTGGTAATCTTTTCCAGGGTTAACTACTTCCATTGTAGGTGATGAAATATGTAAAGCTCCACTTCAAATGTTGGCACTGCTATGAACATAGTCTCTTTCCCTTCTCTGCAACTCAGAATTAAAACTTTGATTCTTGTTTTATATTCCAGTCTCAGAAGTAGTTCTACTGCAGAAGTTATTTGCAGACAGTCTTATGCTTTTTAGCAGTGGTCTCTGACCAGGTTCTATCTTCTCCACAAACACTACAATGGACTTAGTTTAGATATGTATTAAACTAAGAGGCATTCTCTCAAATGAATTTAAATGCACTTTATTTTTAGACAACCTACATGACGTGTTTTTTCCCTAAAAAAACAATGCCTCCACTCCAAATAAATCAACGTCAAAATAAAGGAAGTGTTCAAGATGACATCAGTCCCATTTGTCTAAAATCCTGGTGTTGTGTAGATGACAAGCAGCAGCCAGTTATGACAAGTGATAGATCCAAGGTTACCATCGAATCCATTGACGTTTTTCCATTTCTAAACCATCCTTAAAGAAAATCATAAATTGGGTCACACAATCTTCATGGTAGTCCAGGAGAGCAGCCATGCCATCTGGATTCATGTTTGCACCAATAAAGAACTGACAGTTTTTGAAATTAGCAAGAATGTGCTTGATTTGCTCTGCAGCCCCCGTCATAAACGGTTTTACTCTTTCTGGTCTTTGTTCTTCAAGTTTGCCTTTGATTGATTTCATATAATCTTTGATATATTTCTTGTAGGCCTCTTTTGTGAAGCTGGTTTCCTGCAAGTGATGGTTCATTATAATATCTACACCAGTGACTACTGTGCTTTCGGTGCCTTCGCCCTCTGGGCCTTCAGCAGAGGCATTGTCACCAATGAGCGCTCCGTCAATGGCACCCTCTGTTCTACTGACCATCTTGCCCTCCACCTCCAGGCACAGTCCATCCGAGATCTCCTGGATCTTGTAAATGTCGGAGAACATCTCATCGTGGCTGATGAGGTCCCGGTAGATAATCATGATGTTGGCTGAGGGAGGTGGTGGCTGCGCAAGCTTAGCAGGAGCCGGGAGCTCAGAGCAAGCACGGTGCAGCCAGAGCGGTGCTGGGGGTGGGGGGAGGGAGCGGGCAGAAAACAACAAATGCAAATTAAAACAACACTGAGATACCATCTCACCCCAGAAAGAATGGCTGTCATAAAGAAATCAAGCAACAACAAATGTTGGAGAGGCTGTGGGGAAAAAGGAACCCTTCTCCATGGCTGGTGGGAATGTAGACTGGTGCAACCATTATGGAAATCAGTGTGGAGATTCCTCAAAAAACTAGGACTGGGAATCCCACTCAAACCAGCTATCCCCCTACTGGGAATTTTTTGGGAGGAACTGAAAACATATCATAGTGATATATGTGCACCTATGTTTATAGCAGCACAACTTGTGATAGCTAAATCTTGGAAACAACCAAAATGCCCATCACCTGAGGACTGGATGAAAAAGATGTGGTATTTTTTGTACAACTGAGTATCCCTCAGCTCTGAAGAAAAACAAACTTGAAGCCTTTGTAGGTTAGTGGATGCAACTTGAGGCTATACTCATAAGTGAAATAAATGAGATCCACATGGTTAAATGTCATGTTGTCTCCCTAGTGTATGAACTCAAAGGAAGAAATGAAAACTGAAGGGTATAACAGACACAGTTAAATGGAAAGAAACAGAACTTAAAGATTTAAAAACAAGGAGAGAGAAAGAAGAAAAATTAGGAAATAATGTAGAGACAAAATCATACATGTATATATACAAGATGGATAAGGCAATGGTACTAAGAATTTTTTTCAGGTTTTTGAAAATAGCAGTTAATGGGTAGAATTCTCACCCTGACTAACTCTACATGTTGATATCTGTGAACTAAGGACCGCAATGTGTAATACTAAAACCATGCTTGAAACACCTGTCTTTTTTTTTTTTTTTTTTTTTTTTTGCGGAACCAGGGATTGAACTCATGCCCTTGTGCTTGCCAGGGAAACGCTTATTCCACCGAGCCATCTTCCTGGCCCCACACCTGTCATTTTGGTCATTTAAATGTCTACCATTTCTAATGTCATATCAATTATTACTATGTCCCCTTTAAGGTAATTTTTTAAAATGGTAATAAAAGAAAATGAGAGACAAGAACAAATATTTAAGATTTCTTGAAAGCATGTGGTAATGTCCCATCTTGTGTAACTATGTCTGTTAATCTGAGCAACAGATTTGACAATAAAAACAAATAATATATGAATCACTGTTGATCAGATACTCTTGTTTTAAAAATCTGTAATGTATGTATTGTTATAGGTTACCCTGTTTCTGTCCTGGCTTTTGTTTTTCTTGCTGTTGTTTCCACTCTTCAAAATAAAAGAAAATTATAAAAATTAAATTAAATAGATCCTTCTACAGTAGTAATCAACACTTTCTCTCCCACCTATATTGTCATTTCTATAAAAATAGATCAGGTTTAGAAATGATTTGAGTAGAAAAACTAAATAAAATTATGCAGTACTTAGTCAGTTTTTAATCACTGCACCCTTTTAAACCTGATAACTAAAATAATACTTCATGAATTCTTTTAAAAATCCACCTTGTCTCATTTAAAACTGTAAGATTCACCAGACTCTCAAAGCCATATATTCCTTCATACTGCAAACAAATGGTGGGGGCCAGGGAGATGGCTCAGTAGAATAAGTGCTTCGCTGGAAAGCACAAGTACCTGAATTCAATCCCCGGTTCCACAAAAAAATGAAAATAAATTAAAAAATTAAATTGAAAAAACAATAAACAAATGGTGTTTCAATGTCATAATAAATGATCCCTTTCAAATGAGAAAAACACTAAAGAAGAAAAAAATACTACTAAACAATGAACATGAACAATGGACCTTTAGAAAAGGAAACATTAGACTCCAGTTAAAAATTTTAAATCAGGATGTTGCATTATTCACAACATTCTGATGTAGTTCCATGTAACTACAAACAAATTTGAACTGTTATTTACAAAGGGGTGATTCCATAACAAGACCCTATAATGTGCAAAGATATTTTAAACAATTTATCCATAATATTAAGAAGTATTATGTAATGCACAGTAGTATACTATAAAAAGATGCACATGGCAATGCTCTCATAAATAGGACTTGGGACAATAATCCATGTGTTAACAGAGCAATGACTTTCTACAGAAAAGTACTGTGATAAACTCCGTATCTTAGGACCGTGCCATTTCAGCCCCATAGAGAGCTCAATGCCTACTGCCTTTAAAATTGCGAGTATCATCTTGAAATTGCAGCAAGTAAACTGCAAATAGCAAGTAGAGCAAATGCTATAGAAAGTTTGTAATTTATACTTTACAAAAAAAAAAAAAAAAAAAAAAAAAGCAGACCTCATTTGTTACAATCTGGGTGTGGGGCATTTTCAGCCTGTTCCCCAGTGGTGAACTCAGCAGGCAAGAGAACTGATCACGTTATGTCCCTTCATTGCGAAAAAAGCCTCCAAACTTGCCTTTGTATTGTCTTTATTCCTGCCACCCTTCCATGTCTGTCACCCGAACAGTGTAAGGATTTTATGCTGCACTGCTGATTATTTTCACAGTGGCATCTGCACAGTGGGTTACTAGCAAAAAAGCATGTATACAGGCACGCTTCAAATGAATAAAACGCCCCACACATATGGCCCAAGAAGGAACTGACAATCAGCAGATTTTATGTAAAAATTAGACTAAGCATGACATTTTTTCCTCTCACTTAATCCAAAATTTTTATATAAAACTAAAGGGCAGATTTTTACCCCCAAACTCAGTTTTCCTTCTTAAGAAGGAAAAGCAGTTAAGGTTCACAGACTGTGGAATCATTTTCCTCACACTGAGCCCTTCCATGAACACCCATAAACTCCATGACCTATAAGATCTACATTTGTCGCATCTGTTTATAAAGAGACAGACAGAATTCTGTGGAGCTCAGTAAGATAATGATCCAAACGTCTCACTTTGGTGGGTCATTTAAGTATAAAAAGCCAATATTCTCAGATGTTATCGAAGAAATAAGATTCATAACCAGTCATAACTGAAGAAGACAGGATTCAGATGGAATCGCTGAGGTAGACTGATGTTTTAAGGAGTAGATTAATAAGCCTGTTTCTACTTTAAGCACCCTGAAGCTGTCTGCATGTTGAAGACCAGGAGCCAGAGCCTTGTAAATCACCTAGACAGAGCGTGCTCGGCTATATAATGCAATACGTGTGACTGCCTTCCATTCACGTTGCAGACAGAGTAAGGTCAGTGGCCCTGAAGTGATGCTTCTTTCCCCAAGCCTTGAGTTGCAGCCTACAGAAGCATCAGTTAGTGGAACTGTCTTTATACCCCATTCACTTTGTCCTAGGAGAACAGTATGTTTCTTCTCTGTAAGTTTGTGAACAGCTGAAAATGTTCACCTCAACCTGTTATTTTCTTCTTATCTCATGAGAACTGAGAATCCACCAGCCCTTATTGGGAACTGTCTGAAAAGAAATGTTTAGCAGAACAGTGTTTGCTCTTACCAGAAAGCTTGTGAACTACACAGCCCATCACCAGGCTATGGGGCTCGGTATCAGAAACATGCTTTGTTTGTGCACTTAAATTGTGTTTTTCAACATTTGTGCAGAAAAAAAACACTGACTCCTTCCCCTCAAAACACAAACACACACACACACACACACACACACACTCTCTCTCTCTATATATATATATATATATATATATATCTTTTCTACCTATAAGCTGGTTAAGAACTTGCGTCAGGTATGAAAGGATGTTTTATATGGACCCCAAACTTCACTGAGAAAAAAAAAAACAGTGCTTTGCACTGAACAGCCACATAAGCAGTGGGAGCAGTTGCTCACAAACTTGGAATCATTAATGTATTTTTCTTAATGGTATATTCTCAGAAGCAACCATTATCCCTATTCTAGCATTCATGTTTGAATTACACTTAACACAATATTTCCAATTTGGGATCAGAAATTTCAAATTTGCTTCAGTTGTGCCAAGCTGTCTCTTCAGAAAAATGAGGTGCATGAATCAATTGCCCATTCATGCATCCAGATTACTTGAGATACTTGAACAAGTGACC
Source organism: Octodon degus (assembly GCF_000260255.1). Lineage (NCBI taxonomy): Eukaryota > Metazoa > Chordata > Mammalia > Rodentia > Octodontidae > Octodon > Octodon degus. The sequence continues at coordinate 2,103,581 of NW_004524767.1, read as the reverse complement.
ACCAGAAAAGGTCTTAGTTTTGAGAAATATTCAAAACTGGAAAAGAGGAATATAAAACAGTAGGAAATACACTTTGAAAATACACTTTGAATTCTTGCAATCTAGGAATATTTATTTATTTATTTATTTATTTATTTATTTATTCATTTTTGCGGAACAGGGGATTGAACTCAGGCCCTTGTGCTTACCAGGCAAGTGCTTATTCTATAGGAATACTATTTTAATACTTTCAATATGATCAAACAGTGTTGCTGGCTTCTGAGCTCGGCTCTGGAGCATGTGCAGGTGCCATGTCTAGCCACAAAAGTGGCAAGAAGAAGCCCCTGAAGCAGCCCAAGAAACAGGCCAAGAAGATGGATGAGGAAGATAGAGCATTCAAACAGAAGCAGAAAGAGGAGCAGAAGAACTTAAGGAGCTAAAAATGAAGGCCGAGGGAAAGTATACCCTGGCAACAGGTAGAATTAAGAAATCTGACAAAAAAATAAACTGTTCCTTGTGTGTACAATGATGGTGACCTGGAATTTCATTCCTATTCAGTTATCTGGATGCCCTACCATAATATGTCTTGACACCTATAACTAGAATGAAATGTGTTCTTGGAGTGTGTTGTACATGTAAGAATAAAATTTCATTAAAAAAGAAAATAGCATAGAGTGGCCTATTGTCTCTAATTTTCATTCAACTATTCATACCTCAACTGTGAATTTAATGTAAACTCAACCTATAATCCTGCCATAGTCTGCTCTTTGAATCTTTGTTCTATTTTGAAATCTGTATTGTCTGGCATTAAACCAACTTATTTGAAAGCCAAAGGGAAAAAAAAAAAGAAACCAAAATGCTCAAACATATTGGTTTCTCAAAAGCATATGAAAACTTAGAAGGAAACTAATAATTGTATCCATGAGGCAGCCATTTAGCAGCCCAAGAAAGTTAAAAACTACCAGAAAATGTTTTATCTTGATAAAATTATAAAACTATTTTTGTTATTTGTTATGGGATTGAAAACCTAAAATTATGGAATAATTTTGTTATTTGTTGTGATATAAAAACCTAACTTAGGATCTAGACTTAACAATTGATACATGCTGAATAATTAAATACTTTCAGAGGGCTCTGTACTCTTTGATACTAGAAACATATCTAAAAGCTCAATTAATAAGTTATTAAGTCCATGTGACTCTAAAATAACTTGCACTGAAAGTGGTTGGTAACTTTATGTCTTGTGAAGAAAACACGTGTATTTATTAAGTATACAGCATGAAAACTTTTTACAGAATGTAGAAAATGAACTGAATATGTCAAGGAAAAGGAATAGTTGGCAGGAAGCTACATGTATATTACATCATAAAAGATAATGTATCATACCTGAGCAGATGGTGTAGCACAGTACACCTGAACGGTGGAGAAAAAGTGAGAAGAAAATCGATCAAAGCACAATATCTGTATCAGATACATGAATGGGTGAAATCTCAAACACACTTAGGAGAGCGCAAACCGAGCTGCCTCAGGACATGAGGTGATGACACACGAGGTAATATGCAAGGAGGATGGTGCCCGGCATTTTGGGTTTTGGGAAAAAAATAGTGGATGCCCATTAAAGTGTATTAGCTATATCAATGGTAGCATAAGGACATGTACGAATTAATGACTATATTTCCACTTGGTTGCATGAGTTGAAAGTATGGCTAGTGGAACAACTTAGATACTTAAATAGAACACAGTAGTTAGCTGGGAGATGCCTGTAAGATGTCAGTGCAAGAAATAATAAAGGTTCAGTAAGCTGGGATAGAGTAAATGTAGGAAAAGAAGGAGTACATTTTAAGAAAGGATTCTGAAATGGTTTTTTTTTTAAAGAAGAAACAAAGATAGTAGAAATACAGATTGATTCAGTACATAAACAGTAGATATTATAAAACAAGTAGGATTAAATACTTAAGTAGTATCCAGGGAACTTGGAGCCCTTATTAAGCATTTTTGCATGATTTCAGCAATAGATGTATTTTATTGTTCACTTCCACTTCCATGACAGACTTACACGTGTTGACTCCCCCAACATTTCTGTCATTCCATTCAATACAAAATTTATACTTCCTAAAGCCATGCAATGAAAACAAACCTTTTCCCTTAAAACATTTGACAATCTTAAAAATACTACTTATTGTTACATCTATGACTTCTATAGCATTTATTTTAAGGTAATAATCTATAGGCTTTGAATATATTAATTTTCTAATTCTTCCAAATAACCTTAATCCAGCTATTATTGTTGGTCCCATTTATAGATAGATGAAGATGTTGAAACACAAAAAATAGTTCAATAACTACTAGAGCTCATAAATTGCAAAGTAAATATGTGAACACAGGTGGTCTGTTACCTGTATCTGTGTTCTTGTCCACTACAATGTTCTAGACTTTTGTTAGCTTTTCACTTGATAGCCTCCAATAGGACTCCATTCGGCACAATGATAAGCATCTTAAAATATATAATAGTTAATTCTGTTGTTAATCACAAATGATGGATAGGAAATATAAGAGAAAAAATTGGCCACAATAATCATAATCCTGAAAACTAACAAATGCATAGAAAATTCATAAAACTATCTTAGTTTCTTACTGCAATGGTAAAATTCCACAAAGTGGAAGACTTAAGCAATCACCTACTTCTCTTGTTCCTAGAAGCTGGAAGCCTGGCATCAGGGTGACCACACATCCTCTTCCCTTGGGGACCTTCTGGGTCCACAGCCAGCCAGGTCTTCGTGTATCCCTCAGTGAGAGGAAGGCCATACACTGTCAGCCTCTGCTTCTGGGGCAGGAGTCTAATTCCTAGGGGCTATGCTTTAACATCCTAGATGTCCACCAAGCACATCACCTCCTAATCGCTTCATATTCAGGTGGGATTTTAATTGTGAAGTTTAGGGAAATGTAAATATTCAGGCCAGTAAAAATATAATGAAGAAAAACATAAAAGATAAATTCAGTGGAGATATTTATAGACAAAATCTAATATACTCAGTTTTACAAATGCCTATTATTTTTTTGGAACTAAATCTATACATTCCATTCAAGATCAATGAAAATCTTAGAATAAATTTTAGTTTAAATACTGAAACAACCATCTTGGTATCTAAGCTGAGCTGCAGCTGCTTCTCCCACCACCCTGGAAGCCAGATTTCCAGAGCCTGAAGACTAACAAATACCTAGCTTCAGGGGCCTGGTGAGCCCTGCCCCACCCCCTCACCCTCACCTGAGCTTGGTTAAGCTGAAGTCACTCCTCCCAAATTGGTCCTCACTGCACCTCTGCTGAGCTGCTGCTGCTGACCCACCAGGAGTGGGAGCCTTGGTGAGCCCTACCCTGCAGCCCCCACTGTCACGAGAGCCTTGAGGAACTGCACCCTGCCCTCATCATCATTGGTACCTTCTTGAGCTACAGCTTGTCCCCCAACCCCAGCATCAACACCACCAAGCAGGAAGCCAAACTGAACTCCACACAGAACAATTAGACAAGAGAGAGAAATAAAAGGAATAAAGATTAGAAAACAAGAAGTGAAATTGTTTTTATTTGCTAATGACATGATACTCTACATAAAAGATGCCAAAAGCTCCACTAAGACACTTGTAGATTTAATAACCAAATTCAATAATTCAATATCATAGTAGGATACAAAGTCAGTACTCAAAAATCGATAGTATTTCTGTACACAAACAACAAATGTACGGAGAGAGAAATTAGGAAAACCATGCCTACCACAATAACACACACACAAAAAAATGGAAAAGAAAAAAAATAGTTAGGAAACAACCTCACAAAATAAGTAAAAGATTTATACAGTCAAAATCATAGTACTCTGAAAAACAGATTGAAGGGGATTTCAGAAAATGGGAAGATATTCCTTGCTCCTAGATAAGAAGAGCCAACATTATGAAAATGGCCATATTCTCAAAATTATTATATAGATTCGATGCACTACTGATTAAAATGCCATAGAATACCTCACAGATCTAGATAAAACATACCTCAAATTCATCTGGAGATGGAAGAGATATAGAATGCCAAAAACAATCCTAGGCAACAGAGGAAAGGCAGGAGGCATCAAGGTCCCTGACTTGAAATTATACTACAAAGCTACTGAGATAAGATCAGCATGGTACTGGCAAAATATACACCTGAAGATCCATGAAACAAATTAGAAAATTCAGACACAACTCCAAACACAGCCATATTATCTTTTTCAAAGGGGTCAAGAATGTTCACTGAAAGAAAGTTCATTTTAATAAATGGTGCTGTAAAAACTGACCTTCCTCACGCTAAAAGCTAAAAGTAGTGGTAGCCTTGGTGAGCCTACCCTGCAGCCCCCCCCTTTCAAGAGAATCTTAATCCCATGTCTATCATCATGCACAAAACTTCAAAGTGGATCAAACATTTAAGTATTAAAACTAAAACACTAAATCATCTGAGGAAGAAAGCAGGTAGAAATCTTAAAGACATAGGAATAGGTAGAGTCTATGAACAAAAGCCAAACTGCAAGCAAAATGCTTCACAGAATCAACAATTTGGATCTCATCTTCTTGATAAGTTTCTGCATGCAAAAACAAATTAACAACAGAGCAAAAGGAAAACCCAAAAATAGGGGAGAAAATCTGTCCCTCAAACAAAGGACTTCTATCTAGAACATTATAATTTTTTTACAAATCAGGCCTCAAAATTTAAAGACCCAATCCAAAAATGTATATCTGAGATGAATATACACTTCACAAATGAAGAGACACAAATAGCCAGCAAATATATGAAAAATGTTCATGATTAGTCATTCAAGAGGTGAAAATTTAAAAAATGCTGGGATTCCATTTTATGCAAGAAAGAATGGCTATCATCAAGAAGTGAAGCAATAACAAAGGCTGGAGAGGCTGTGGGGGGAAAGAAACCCATCTCCACTGTTCGTAGGAGTGAAGACTGGTACAGCAACCATAGAAACAAATGTAAAGATTCCTCAAAAACTAATATTGGAGGTCTCATTTAAGTCAGCTATTCCCTTCCTACATAGTTTTCCGAAAGAACTGAAATCATTATACCGCAGTGATACATGTGCACTCATGTCTATAGCAGTGCAATTATCATGGCTCAATCTTGAAAACAACACAAATGTCCATCAACTGAGGAATAGATAAAAAGGATGTGGTATTTTTTTTTCTTAGCTAACAGCAATGCACAAGTTTAATATTCTGTATACTTAAAATCCTTAGTTTTATTATCAATAAAATTATTTAGATCAATGTCAATTTTAGATTTCCAAAAAATACTCATTTTCCATAAATTTGTGGGGTTTTGCCATAATTTTATTGATAAACAAATAGCAATGAGACAGTTTCAAATCAAATCGCTAGGACAGTTTCAATAATTAACACACTGTATACATTCTTCTTAGTGGTTAATTGCTGCACAAGATGCGGACTTGAGATCCTATTTACAAACACCATTAGAACAAATCATTCTATTCAGTAAGAGAATGCAACTATATATCTATCCCATCCACTTTGAATACACAGATACAAAATGGATATTCATCTGTATACCCTTTTTTTGGTTAAGTTCTGTTATTTGAATATTATAGGTGTGTAAACTCAGCAAAATATTCTAAAAGAGTTCAGGAGCCCATAATAGCATTGGGTCTTCTGCTTAACTGACAATGTCAGAAATTGTTGACCTGAATCCCCCACAGCTCAATATAACAGCATGGCTTTACTTCCTATATTTCGTCTTCATACTTTTCTACTGAATGGTTACAACCAAGGTAAAGTAGGACCTATGCAAGAAGAGTTGTAGCTTTGGGGCTGAGAAGGTCAGTGAAATCCCCTCAGGATTTATCCTGAGATCCTGTACCTCAGACTGTAAAACCTTTGTCAGTGTCAGCCATGTGGATGAGTCACCGCCAATGCTTGGCAATGTGCTCTCCGTGAAA
>NW_004524767.1:2096565-2097524 GCF_000260255.1 Octodon degus | reverse complement strand
TGTATTCAAAGTGGTTAGGATAGATATACAGTTGCAGTCTCTTAATGAATAGAATGATTTGTTCTAATGGTGTTTGTAAATAGGGTCACAAGTCCACTTCTTGTACAGCAATTAACCACTAAGAAGAATATATACAGTGTATTATTTGTTGAAACTGTACTTCCGATTTGATTTGAAACTGTCTCATTGCTATCTGTTTATCAATAAAACTTTGAAAAAAAAACAAACAAGAAACAAGGTTTATACTCGCTCAGTACACACAGGTACAATTTTTTGAATATTTTATTTCCTTAGTGCGTTGAGTCCACAGATCCAGAATCCTTGGATCCAGGGAGCAACTGGCATTAGCTAGTGCTTAGATACACAATTTAGTTAAATAAATACCTTCCAGTCAGCAAATCAATGATAGTCATGGTCAAATCACTTTTGAATGACAATTGAAATGAAGAAAACTATGGAAAACATCCATCATTATTAATAAAGAAATGCAAATACCAAATACATTATGATTTTTCCAACTATCAAATTAGAAAAATTTTTGCATAATGATGATACTCTATTGTTATATGAAATCAACAATATAAGTACAGTATATAGGCTGTTTGAAAGAATATGATGGGACCAGGGATACAGCTCAATAGCGTAAGTGCCTGACTGACAAATGCAAGGGCCTGAGTTTAATTCTTGCTAACAGATATATAACATGATATGATATGATATGATATGATATGATATGATATGATATGATATGATATGATATGATACAATATAATGACTTAACTATTAGAGAAAGTAATTTTCAAAGGGAATAAAGGAATGGTGATCTCTTAGATATACATTAAGCTTATGAAACTATGATTCTTACTTTTCAGTTTTAGAATAATGTCAAGTCCAAAGCAGAATCAATTGTGCAAAACCAAGCAATTTATTTTATTCTTTGCCTAGGTGAATATTTCTTA
>NW_004524767.1:2085708-2096465 GCF_000260255.1 Octodon degus | reverse complement strand
CCTCTATTTTTTTTTATCAATGTCTTCTTTAGAAGCAGTTATAAATTCTTTTACTGCAGTGTTTTTTCAGATGGGGTTTCCTCCCTATGTTTCTGTAGTTGCTTCTTTACTTCAGATGCTATGAGTTCTGAGAATTCTTTTTTTATTTCAGAAAAGAATTGCACTCTGATTTCCTCTATATCTTTCTGCTGTTGCTTATTTACTATCTACACTATTAATTCATGCATTTTAGCCAAGCTAGTGTCCTCTGCACTTGTTCTCGGTGGGCACTGGGTTTCCTCCATATGTTTCTGCATTTAATTCTGTACTGCAGATGCTATTAATTGAGGGATTTCTTTTTTTATTTCCAATCTGAGTTCCTCTATACATTTCTGCAGCTGTTTCTTTATTTCAGAAGCCATTGAGTCATTGCTTTCATCTGTGTGATTACCAATTTTTTCTGTTAGTGTCTTCTGCACTTGTTACGGGTGGTCTTGGGTTCTGAGGTTGCATTTTGTTCCTTCTCCTCATTTTGTGTTGCACTGTCTTCTGACCTTTGTTGTAGATCTTCGTTGTAGTTATAACCTTAGCACGTACTGAATTTCAGGTGCATATCTGCAAAGTTTGGATTTATCCCACTGTGCCTGACTGCTGTGTTCAGCTCCTTCCTGCTGCTGCTCTTGAGGGTGAACCTGTTGTGCCCCGGTGGCAAGATGTTCTGCTCCTGGACTAGCTGGGTATTTCCATCCTCTACCCTCTCTGCAGGGATTGTAGCTGCAGGGTTATACCCCAGGCTTTTATGCCAGGCTTAAGCTGAGCCTGAAGGGGACAAGTTGGAGTAGGGGGGAGAGGCAGTTCTCCCACACACTCACAGGGCCTGGGTTAGAACTGGGTCTGTGGGTTCCTGGAATGCAGCAGAAATTCCTACTCAGCGGGTGGGGTGGGGGAGGTGCTGCAGAATGGTGGGGGGTGTCCCAATGGCATGGAAGAGGGTCTGACCCATGGTGGGCCTGGGCTGGGACCAGCAGTAAGTCTCGCTGGTGCAGGGTAGCCGGAACTCTCCCACACACTCACCGGACCTGGGCTAGGACTGGGTCTGGGGTTTCCTGGAACGGGATGTGGTATTTTTTATACAATGGAGTATTACTCAGCTATAAACAAAGATAAATTTGAGGCTTTTATAGGTAAATGAGTGCAAGTAGAGATTATATTGGTAAGAGAAATAAGTCATAACTGCATGTGCAAGCATCATATTGTCTCACTAGTGTTATGCCTGAAAGAATAAATAAAATTTTGAAGGTACAATAGATACTATGAACGGGAAAGAATCTGTTCAATAAGAAAGAAGATACAGCAATGAGGAAAAGGACAAAAGAAATGAGGGAAAATATATATTTATGGATATAAGCAGGATAGTTGGATAATTGTACTGCTGATTTGTGATGGTTTTGAAAGGAGCAGTTAAAGCTTAAATTTGTTGAAACTCTTTTTCTTTTTAATTTCTTATAGCTTTTTTTAAATCAATTTTGCAGACATATATCTGTTAACCTAAACAACTAATTTGAAGACAATATTATGCACTATAACAAATATTGTGCAATTCCTATTACTTTGTTTAATGAATTTTGTATCCTTGATAATGCTATATTTTTAAAAATCATTTTATGTTCTTTAAAAAATGAGGGCCTGTCAAGACAGCTCAAGAGCCAGCCAGATAGCTGAGGGGACAAAAGCACCTCTTTAGGCAGAACACAAGGATCAGGGCTAGATCCTCTGCATGGCATGCTGGCCCCACCCCCAGGGTGCACTGAGACAACGACTGGGACTTAGTGTGGTGGCGTGTGCCTGTGATCCCAGTGCTTGGGAGTCTGAAAAACAGGAGAATCACTACGGGTCCGATCTGTGTAGTGGGACCCTCTAGACCCTGCACTAAATACATTTTAAAAAAGATTAAAAGATAAAAATAAAAAATAAAATGCTGAAAGCAAAACATAATAACTATACGAAGGAAACAAGTAAAATTTTAAAAAGTAAAAACAATGTGAAGAAATCAGCCTTCCAACTATGAAGACTTGTTTTAAATCCTCTGAGAGGTGCCCAGGGAGATGATTCAGTAGAATAAGTGTTTCCTTGGCAAGTGAAAGGGCCTGAGTTCAATCCCTGGTTCTGCCAAAAATAAATTAAATAAATAAATACATAAATAAATCCTCTGAGACCAAGAGAGTGATTGACCATAAATAAAACAGCTCCAAGAAAATTTTGTGAATAATAGCATAAATGTTCGAAATGATCATGAACAAGTGGTAGATACTTTACATTTATGTGTGTATTGTATACTAATTCATATATTTAGTGTATTCAATATATATTTTTGTGGGAAAGTTCCTCAGTTTACATATACTTATAATATACTTCTTTACTTTGTGTTTCTGTGCTTTGACTAGTTTTTAGTCTGAAACCAATAACATATATTGTGTATATATTCAATATATTACATATATGAATATATGTAGACTGAAGATCTTTCCCAGAAAACTATGTTTAAATAAAGTTTTAATTATTTATCATTTGATGTGTACATGTTCCTGTGTTAATGATTTCTATATGCATATTTTTAATATTTTATTTATTTGTTTCATACAGGGTCTTGCTACACCGCTCAGGCTAGTAGTGATGCCCTTCTCTCAGCCTCCCCAGCATCTAGGATTACAGGTGTACACTAACATGCCCAGTTTCGGTGGCCAGCACGGTGGGAGGGGCACGGCATGCAGTACCAGGGATCAGTCCTGGGTCCTTGCTTCTTCCAGGTAGTTGCTTAGACTGCTGAGCTATCTCCCTATCTCTGCATATGCATATTTATAGTAAAATTTTACCTAATTAAAAAATAGCAAGTCAAATATCCTGCTTTAACAGAAGAGATGTTGTATCAATGGGAAAAATGCATTTTAAAGAGATTAATGCTGATATGAACATTTTAAAAATGATATGGTATTCAAATTATTAAATAAATGTTTTTGATACATTTGTATCACCACATAGAAAATTGTTACATATCAGAATAAACAAAATTTTAAAAAATAATCTATTACAACAAAAATTTCTGATGAAATAACAAGTAGAACTTTTACCTCTAAGACACATCTACATGATCTGCTTGAGATGCTATTATTTTCTAAGATAAAAGTAAAAAATTGACTTACACTAAATTGGTATTGCATTTGACAAACCAAATTGATTTTATATAAGTTGATTTTATTAATATAAAATATTGAATAAATAAAGGAACATTAAATACAAATGAAATATTTTAAGAGGCTTGTAGAAGAAGTTACACAAATAAAATATTGACACCCAGGGAATTAATTTTTAAAAGATACTAATTAAAATAACAGAACCACATCAACATTATTGGCTTGAGGTCAAAAACCAGTCAAAACACACAAACACAAAATAATTAAATAAATTACAGAGAAGCAAACAATGAGTCACTGAAGAAATTAAAAGAAATATTTTAAACATCTGAGACAAACATCAAGGACCATAGAGCATGCCAAGGCTTTTAGAATGCAACAAAAACAGTTTCAAGAAGAAAGCTGAGGCAATAAATACTATACCAAGAAAGAAGAGCTCAAATAAACAACCCCAGTTTGTACCTTGAGACACTACAAAAACAAGAATATGCTCAGTCCAAATTTAGCCCAGAAAAGGAATAGTAAAGGTCAGAGCACAAGTAAATGAGAAGAGACTAGAAATAATAGAAAAGATCAGTAGAACTAAGAGATGTATTTTTAAGATAAAGAAAATCAATAAACTTTATCTAGACAGGATAAGATTCGAATAAAGAAAATCAGAGGTGTAGGAGGAAACAATAGCTGATGCTACAGAAGTACAAAGGTTAGAAGATGACTATGCCCAACAAATTCTATAACTTAGAAGAAATGGATAAGTTTCTAGACACATACTACCTACCAAGATTGAATCTCAAAGAAATAGGAAATGTGAACAGAACAATAATAATCTAAAAGATTGAATCTATAATAAAATGTCTCCCATCACAGAAGCATTTAGAACTTGATACTTTCTCAGATGAATTCAGGCAAAGAGTTAAAGATCTAAAACCAATGCTTCTCAAATTCCTTTAAAATGCTAATGACAAGAGGAAATCCTTCCACATTTGTATTGCAAGATAAGTGTTACTCTGATACCAAAGCCAGAACATACTACAAAAAAGCAAGCAACAAAGCAAGATTTTTGGAAAAAGCAAATACAAACAGGAATGAACTGCAACAACAACAACAAAAAAAACCCTCATATCATATTGGTAGGAGTACACATTGGTGCAGTCATTAATGGAAAAGAGTCATGAGGTCCTTTGTTTAAAAATCAAAGTAGTTACAAAATATGTATTAACAAAAAATTAAATCAGCACATAAAAGAGGTACCTGCACTCAAACACTGATTTAAGCATTATTCACAGTGTAAAAGATATGAAATTAATCAAACTGTCCTTTATTAAATATAATGTGTGTGTGTGTGTGTGTGTGTGTGTGTGTGTGTGTGTGTGTGTGATGGCACATGCCTGTAGCCCCAGCATTCAGGAGGCTGAGGCAGGAGAATATCTGTGAGTTTAAGGCCAGCCTGGGCTACATAGTGACTTCATAATTTTTAAGTACATAGTAAAGTTATGTCTCAAAAAGATAAATAAGTAAATCACATGTATATATATATGAATGGTATTCAGCCATTAAAAGAAAGGGAATACTGTCTTTTGTGACACCTTATGTAATGTGTTGAGTGAAATAGATTGACACAAAAAAATAAAGCATCATCTCACTTGTAAGTGTAATCTGAAAAAATAGAACTCAGACAAGTGCTGACAGTAATGGATACCAGAGGCCAAGAATGAAAGGATACCTGGGAGCTGACAGGCAGAGGATATAAAATTTTATATCCACTGGTATAATATGTTTGAGAGATCCGTGATACAGCATGCTGCCTTAAACGTCTTAAACATTTCTGACAGAGTAGACTTCAGGTTTTTCTACATGCTTAGAAATACACAAAGGTAATTGTGAGGTACACACGTGCTAATAGCTCAATTTATGTACTCTGAATTTACTCTGTAATCTGTACTCAAGTACTCTGAATTCAAGTAATCTGAGTACACAGATTTCAACATAACATGAGTATGACAAATATGTGCAATTGTTTAAGTTAAGCAAAAGCATAAGGAAGTATCTGTCAGTAAATGTAGATGTAACTCCCTAAACCAGAAAAAGTATTTGCCAGAATCAAGCAGTAGATTCTTCACTCAACCCTAAGTTCTGACTTGTTTCCTTCAGTGTATTGTCAACATTGTATTTAAGTTTTATTAAATCAGAGTTAGATAATAAACATTTTGAACAAAACCAAGGATTTTTTTATTCAATCTCAGTTAAATCATGACAGTATAGTATGATTACAAATCTAAGTTCGTCCACAAGAATTTATTTTATTTTATTTATTTTTTAACCTAAACCACTTAATAATAGTCCTGCTTTCACCATAACCATCTTATGGGATGATGAATACAGAGTTACTTGGCAAAATCCAGTTCTTCCTAGACCTCTCTCCTGACCCTTCCCACTCTGCCCCAGCTAGTCAGCCTTGGCTTCAGTCCTTGCATGTTCTTGACTTGGACTTTACTTGCATTTTACATTTCCTCTGGCTAAAAGTATCTATTGTCTGCGTCTCTAATTTCTTGAAGTTTCTGATAAGACTTCAACTTATCAGTTAATTTTTGTAATTATAATAACAATATTCTCATAGTTCTATTTGGTATAATCCAGTTTTTAACAGTCTTCTTTTCCATCATAAGTTTTATACTTTATTGACATATGATTTTTATATATTTTAGCCTTTCTGTGTCTTGCTAGAAAAAAAGTAAATTATATACATGAATTTATACCTAGACATTTACTTCCATTGTTGCTTGTCATAAATACATACTTATCATATATGTCTTTAATATAAAAATGAAAAGACCAATTTTATTGCAAAATATTATGCATAATACAATTTATGTAAATGTTAAGACATACAAGAAAATGATCCTATATACATTTATGCAAACATCAACTTTTAAGTAATCTTGAGCAAGAAGAATGAAAAAAGATAGGAGATAGATGGTATTATTGGTCATTTTTGTCTTATCAGAAACATGACAATATATTTCTTAACACAAAGTACAGTAAATGAAAAAACTTAATACTTTTTATTCTCACAATGATGGAAATAGTTATTTTTATATTATTCTTCATGCTTTTTTCCATTTACTGTAAAATGATAGGTAGCAATTATAAACTGAATAATAAAAAATATAATCTCATTCACTAGGTAATCATTTATAAAGTAGTTTCTAAAATGGAAATTTATTTAAAGAAAAGGCTTTTAAAAAGACTTTTGAATGCTATATTTAGGGAAAAAAACACTGAAACTCAAATTATAAACAAATACATGATGGTCGAGGCCAGTAGCCCCTCTGCAATGTAATTGCGACATGACCATTTATTTTCAGTTACCTGAGCCATTCTTAATGGCATATCCTAGAGTTAATGTTACATCCTGGAATGGCCTTTTGGTGGCTCTTCACTTTCTTCAACTCCTTGTCTCCTCTCCTATTTCTCCATTCCCCTCAGCAGAAAAGGAAAAACATATTACTGAAGTCATGTAACACTCTAGTCTTTTCTTCACCTATGTCAAAAAAAAAATATAGTGCCCTATTCCTCCACTGCATACAACTACATCATATCTTATTTGTGCAAAGAACTTCATAAATACAAATCATAGTGTGGGCATCAACCTTATTCATTGTTCTCTGTTAAGAAAGAAATACCTATCAAAACTCAGTGTGTATACTAGAGAAGATGTAGAAAAACTAAATGTGTTCTTTTTGAGGCTGAAAATATATTTAATGAAAACATTTTCTCCCCAACTTTACTTTTTTTTGAGACAGGGTATCACTATGTAGTGTAAGCTGGCCTCAAACTCACAGCAATCCTCCTGCCTCAGCCTCCTGAGTGCTAGAATTACAAGCGTGCACAACCATGTCTAGTTTCCCAACAACTTTAAATATAATTTGCATTTTTTTAAAACGTGAAGCTCTGTGGCATCAGAACTTGTTCCCTACACCACAGGTTTTTTTTTTGTTTGTTTGTTTGTTTGTTTGCTTTCAGTCAGGATCTTACTTGATGAGACTGGTCTTGAACTATGCAGCCTGGGTCTGTCCTTGAACTTGCAAGGATCCTTCTGCCTCAGTCCCCTGAACGCTGGGCTTCCAGGTGTCCACAGGCTTCAGATGCCCCCGCACTACTGACTCCCTGGTACTCTTGAGGCATGTGTTAGCCGTGTTCTCTCCTATGGGAAGTCCTTGTGGCAGTTTCAGATGACGGATTCTTATTAAATGCTTAACCACTTTCAGCTTTGCATTTACTGAAGGATGTTCTTATGAACTTGAGAAGTGTGTGCTTTTTCTAATCTAAGCATATTGATTATATCTTCTTCCCAATACGGTCGTTTTATTGTACTTTTTTTTCTGTTTCAACATGCAGTTTGGGAGGGCGCTGTGGATCCCTCACCATACTCTTCATGATCTTCCGGTGAAGGCTGAAGCCACTTTATCTGGAATTCTTGTTTTGATAACTTGGTGAAGAATCCAATCTGTACCCATAAGAGATTCCACACATTTTGTCAGTCTGTAGCCCACCTGGGGGCCTGTGAACCACTAGCACAAAATCCTTACCAAAGAGTCATAATTGTCTTTAGAGATTGCAAGACGCAAACAGATATACTGCTGACATGCTCTGGAAATGGACAGGTTCTCTCCCTTCTCTGGTGCAGCATCCACTAAAAGTCCAGTCTGAACTACAAAAACTAAATGTTGATATAAATAAAGTTTTCTCCTAACTATAGATTTGCAATTAGATGAGTAACATGGAATATACTGTTGAAGGTCTGCCCTTCACTACTTAGTCAGAAACTTTTCTTCCATTTATCAGCACGCTATGTCAACTGTGTTTTGTCCGACTCAGAAAGGATAACATATTTTTAAATATATTATATATTACCACTCTCAGTAGCAATAATAAGGCCCTTAAAAATTGTATCAGTAAAAAATTGGAGAAAAAGAATAAACACAGAGCCACAATTAGATATACAGAATTACTGATAAAAGTAATTTTAGCAAATGCAGAAAGGCAAGCAATTGCTTGAAATTTTTATCTTTTTGATACTGAATACTCAACTCAAGGCTAGCCTGAACTGCATAGTGAGAGCTTATCTCAAGAGACCAAAAAAGCAATCACTTGAAAGAAATTAAAACTGCAAAGAAATCATTTTTCTAGTATATTTACAGAAATAATGAAAGATACTGAAATTGCATAGAAACATATGCATTGTATTTCAACTGGAGGCCACTAGTTTAACATTCTATGAAGACAGGCTCCTAGTCCCCCTACATATGGTGTAGTATCATTCTATCCAAATGATAAAGTGGAATTTACTGTGAGCTATTATCTTTTCTTTTTTATTGATTTAGTCTCTCCAGAACAAATAGTCTAGAATAAAGCATTGACATCCATGCAAATAGATACTACACTAGCAGAGAAATAATTTTCTATGCATGAAACAAAGATAATTCCTGTATTGTCTTCATTTACTCTTAATCCAATCTCGGATACATACACATGGATAGAACACCTATGATGTGAAAGACGCATGATCATGCCTAAAAGCTTTCTATGTCTTAGATTTCAAGGTATCACATGACCAAAACTTAGCATTTCAATCTTCATTTTTGAGATACAACAATTAATTATGAGTGACAAAAATGTTCCTATGGAGCCAGGGATATTGCTCAGTGGCATAAGCACCCACCTGACAAGTGCAAAGTCCTGAGTTCGATCCTTGGTACCAAAACAAAAAAGTACTCCTATGAATTTGTCTTGCTGAAGCATAAGAAATACCTACCTACACTCCATTGTCATCAAGTTTGCCCTCAGTGAGTGGAATGACTTACTTTTCTAATATTATTGGCAAAGAACATTAATTCCATGTTGTTTCTCTCGCCTTCTGGTCACAAGAAAGTTATCATAGCTGTTGAAGCAAAGACATTTGGTGACTCATCACCACACTCCAGGTGCCCATCACAGTTCAGGGAGCAAAAAGATATTCTGAGACAATGCATGAGCTCAGTAACTTCCATATTTTTGAGATATTTTAAATAGTTGATAAATGAAGGAAGAATACTTTCCAAATTAGTTTAAACGTTTAATCTCATTATAATAAAATTTCTAGTAGAGTTATTTTTATGTAACTGAGGAAATGATTCTAAAGGCTCTATTAGACAAAAGTAAAGATAGCAAAGAAATTTTTTGAAAAGGATTATTAATGTGATCCTTTATTTTATATAAAATACAAACCAAATTTATAATTATCAAAAATTATTAAAGATAAATAGCATTAAAAAATTCATAGCACAGAATAAGTAGCTCTTGTACATATAATAAAGCTGTATTGTTAATGAGTTAAAATTTTGACTTTTAAAAATGTTGTACTGAAAAATTGGCTAAACATTTAGAGAAAATTTAGATATTTCTTCCTACCTTATTTCCAAATAACTGTCAAGTACACTAAATAAATGTAATAAATATGGACACTAGAAACTATACATGAATATTAGCAGATCTTGTAGATTAGCCTAAGTGACTTCTTGAGAATATAATGATACAGTAATTTGTAAAGTGGAAAGGTCAGTTGTTGTAAGTACAATTGTTTTAATTCATTTATATTTCAAATTTGTTAATAATACTTTGTTGAGAAGCTGGAGGTCAGTCATATGTGTAAAGGCAGGATAGAACAGACTGTGTGGAGCAATAAAGCTACCTCAGTCTTGAGAAAAGCATCCAGTCTGGACATTTCAGCCCTTCATCACTAGGCAACCCTGTGTCTCATGTGACTAACTTGGCAAGAGTATAAACACCCCTACTGCTGTCTCTTGTCTTTATTTTTGAAATCCCCTCATTGTTTTCTCACAGGGACTACTGAGAGACCAACAGTTCCCTGTAATATTTCATATGACAAAGGAGAAATGCAACTACAACAAATATGTTTGTTAATACAATTGTCCCTCTGTATCTTTAGGGCATTGAGGCTGGAAATATCCAAGAAAAATAGTCTATAGATGGTCAAGTCTTAGCACAACGTGTTCCAGGGGTAGCATGGAAGAAGAGATGAATAGTTGGAGAGATTTGGTCAGATAACAAAAGGCTTAAAGGACCTGTGCCAAGGAGAGCATCCCACTTTAGGAAATCTCAAGGCAGTATCTCCAAACTAAGAACTCTTTGGCTTTTATTTAGAATACCAGACAGTAGAGTAGAAAAGCAAATGAAGAGCAGCTTGGTTGGACACATCAAGCTTGCCTGCTATACATCTTACTGTTTTCAGCACATTACATTTAGGACCTATGTGCTTTTTCCCACAGACCCTTTCATGACCTTACTCATCATTTAATTTTTCATTCCTCTGGCCTACCCCAAGTACATTATATAAAGTGCTGGACTGCTTTCATGTTATATATGCCCATTCTCCTGCATAATTTAAATTTAAATTACTTACGGAACCTGCTATAATGAAAATGTTACATGAATAGATGTTGTGCTGTATTGTTTAGGAACAAGAAACAAGAGACCCAGTCCTAGCCCAGGTCTGGTGAGTGTGCGGAAAGCTTCCTGCTACCCTGC
>NW_004524767.1:2077524-2079897 GCF_000260255.1 Octodon degus | reverse complement strand
AAGAAGAGAAGAAAGGAAAGAAGGAAGGAAGGAGAGGAGGAGAACAGGTGGCTAAAGTTAGAGTCAAGAGTTTCATTTTAGGAATTACACTTAAGAATACTCCTCAGTAAATATTTTGTTGTTACACAAAGAAAACAATTAATTACTGAACAAGACTGTTGTTCAAAAGAGAGATCTACCTGTAATTCTTATAATGGTAAGACATTGGAATAAAATTCTATGTCTATTAGTAGTTTAGTGATTAATCTATAAATCAGCCATCTAGGAAATTGTACACACTGATTAAAATATAATTTAACAATAATTAATGTAATGAGAGAAGTCTAAGTAGAAGAAAGGCAGCATAGAAAATGCATTCCAATGAAATAATGTTATTGTTCGGATAAAAAATAGAGGTAATACATGAAAATCATTTCCATTTATATTGCAAGCTTTTTCTTCTAATTTCTTATATACTGAGTATTTTTGAACGTCCTAGAGTTGAACACATTTTTATTTTAATACTTTTGGAAAGTGAGGAGAAATAATGTTTAAAAATAATAGTTTTTGTTTTCAACTCTATACTTTTACTGGGATGAAAAAGTAGCTCTTGCCAGTCCATTCAAGTCACCAAAAAGTGAAAGTATCAGAGCCGTCCAGGCCCTGTCGCTCGCGGCGCCTTGCTCTCTGCTGTCATCACTGCTGTGTGGGGAAATGGCACAATCATGAATCTGAACCTGAGACGGAGACTGACAGTGTGTTGGTGAAAGAAACCCATACCACCCAGTACAAGTCTAAAGAGAGACCGCAGAACTAGTGTATCTTCTGGTAGAGCCCCCTTTCTAAATGAGAGGAGAAATGGCGATGCATTAGTCTATGTCTCTAATGTCACAGTTTTAATGTAGCACATTACTGAGGAGATAAATCTTTGAGTACATCCTGCATAAATAATATATTGTTATGACTGTGTTAATAAGCACCTTATTTTAATTTGTTCTTAACAAATAATAAATATGTGCAAACATTTATGAGCGTTTTAAAGTACAAAAAGTAATAATTTATGAAATCAACCAACCCATCTTCCAGTCTGAAGAAAATTCTGTGACTTTTGAAGTCTCTGTGAAACTTCCCTCCCAGGTGTAACTATTCAGAATTTTGTATTTGTGGCATGCTTTCTTTTCTTACTTTCTCAGAATGACGCATAATGGGATCATATAACATACGGACACCAATACCTGGCTCTTTAGCAAAATGAATTCCAGATTAATCAGTGTTGCCACATTTACCAGTAGTTTATTCTTTATATTGCTTAGTGGTTTCTCTATTGAGCTTCCAGGTCCCTAGAACAAGATACCTGACCCCGCATTTTAAAGGAGGAGAGGCTCAGTGGGCTTCATAGACTTGGGAGGTTCAGTTCATCGTTGGCTGACTCCTAGCAGAAACAGCATGATGGGAGGGAACAGCAGAGGAGCTGTTCATCTCCTACCAACCAGGAAGTTAAGAGCTAGGGGCAAGAAAGCCCCGTTCCTGGTCACACCCCGGGGCCCACCTCCAACCCAGTCACACTTCCTGATAATATATTCTGCCACAAAGTCATTCACGGATTAATCCAAGAATGGGTATGACATCTGCATGATATAACCATCTAAAAGATGTCCTCTGATTACATGAAATTTTGGAGGGGTATTTTAATTTAAAGAATAAATGTAGTATTTAATTATATAAGATATACCTCCAGTTGTTCACCCATTTGCCAATTCATTTGGATAATTTCCACAGTTGACTGAGTAAAACCTCTGATGGGCACATGACTGGTACACTTACAGAATTGTGCAAGTGGAAAGGGTCTAGGACTGGTTAAATACCCTGTCACATCATCTTTGTAATAACTTTATTTTTGTAAAAAAAAAAAAAGAGAGAGAGAGAGAGAGAAAGAAAGAGAAGAAAAAGAAGAAGAAGAAAAAAAAAGTCTAAGGCAGGTCAAAAAGCTCAGAGGATTAAAGCATCTGCAAGCAGGAGCAAGGCCCGGGGTTCGATCCCCCAGCCTGCTGTGCCAGTCCCGCCCCCGGGGTGCTCTGAGATAGCAATTGAGACTGGATGTGGTGGTGCACACCTGTAATCCCAGATCTTTGGAGGCTGTAAACAGGGAGATCACTATGAGTCCACTCTAGTTGTGAGACCCTGAACACCCTATAGACCCTTACCTAAAAAAAATTTAAAAAGTCTAATATAATAACATTGCATGGGATTGCATAGAAGTGTGTTTCATGAGTGCCTACTGTCCCTCACTACCCCATTTACTTTTTTTTTTAATTTTTATTTATTTATTTGAGAAAGAGAGAGAGAGAGAGAGAGAGAGAGAGAGAGAGAGAGAGAGAGAGAGAGAGAGAGAGA
>NW_004524767.1:2076932-2077424 GCF_000260255.1 Octodon degus | reverse complement strand
TCAGGGTGAGAATCTTTCCAAATAACTGCTAGATTAAAAAGTCTTCTGAAGATTCTCAGGATCATTGCCTTGCTCATCTTCTACATATAACTGTATGGCTTGATATTGTCATGTTTCCTAGTTCTTATCAATTCCCTCTCTTGATTAGCTAGTCCTTGAGATCCTGCTTTCCTTTTACTTGTATTAAATCTTACTATTTGTATTTCTTCTTTTGAGTACTTATACTAGGGAGACTATACGATATTTACACATGTGTGTCTGGGTTATTTCACTTATGAGTATATGTTCAAGTGGCATCCACTTCAATATATAGGCTTCAAGCCTATCATTGTTAATAGCTGAATAATACTCCACTGTGTAAAAATACCACATCTTTTTCAACCATACCTCAAGTGATTGGCATCTTGGTTGTTTCCAAGATTTGGCTATCACAAATTGTGCTGCTATAAACATAGTCACACATATATAACTATGATATGATGTTTTCAGATC
>NW_004524767.1:2063586-2076668 GCF_000260255.1 Octodon degus | reverse complement strand
CCCCCCCCATTTACTTTTATGGCCCCATGAATACAGAATTCTCATGGGACTTGATTCCAGGAAATCCAGACTTACTCTAAGCAAGTAGAGGGTGAATGTGTTACATCCACCATTAAATAAATAAAAGTGTAATAACTTTCCAAAATAGACACAAGTAGAGATAGAAAACCCGAGTAATTTATCATTAAAAAGATTAAATATAATTAAAAATGATTCTCCATCAGAATGCCAAATGGTTTTATGGATAAATTATTCTAAACATTTAAAATAAACCAATTCTAACCTTGCATGAAATCTTTCCGAAAACAGAAAAAATAAGAATACTTCCAGTCTCCTTTCACGAGGCTAGAATCACATTGATATCCAAAGCTAATGGTGATTTTCTAAGAAGGGACTAAGACCAGTGTTAGGAATATAGATGCAGAAATTCCCAACGGTACTTATGAACTGATCCTAGTAACACAATATACAAAAGGAACCTCCTTTTCAGATGGTTGGCTTTATTTCAGTGTGGTGTTTCAATTAGAAGATTAATCAATGTAATCCACTATCTTAATTAAATATAGAAGAATTACATGTTGTCCACTATTGAAATGAAAAATGAATGAAGTTCAAAATCCATAGACTAAAACATTCAACAAGTTAGGTCCTGAAGTTTTTCTTCACTATTAAAAAGCTGTATCAACAACAACAATAATAGGAACACACTATAACGAGTCGTGTTATCTTGGGAGGATTTCTCCAGAGACTTAAAATTAGGACCAATGCTATCATACTCATAATCAGTATTATACTGGAGGTTGAGTCTTGGTCAGAATATGGAAACAAAATAAAATTATAAAGATTGAGCTACAAAAAGTTTTCTATATCTACAAATAATGAAAATGTGCATGCAAATAAAAAAGTATACAAATTATTAAAATAATTGGATAAAATATGACCAAAAGATATGTAGTTAGTACAAAATCAATGTGAAATTTTATTGTTTGTATGAGAGCTTCAAGATACATTTAAAGCTAGGCTGGGCATGGCAGTGTGGCTGGGCAAGCATCTGCCTCCCTGCCCCTAGAGGACACAGCGCAGGAGGAGTCAGAAGATCTGAGCCTGAGCCAAGGCCAGAGGCAAGGCTCCCCTGCACCAAGCTGCGCCTCCTCCAGGGGACAGAGCACCACACACAGAGCAAGCCCCCAGGGTTCCTGCAGGAGGATGAGTGAGGTGCAGCTGACCTGCAGTCCCAGCATTACGCGGAGATCCTTCTTAGGGATTCCCTCCTATGCAGCAGGGCTCACCGTGTGGGGTCGCTCAAGGAGCAGTTACAGTGGGAGATGCCAGGCTTGGCTAGCATCCTGGCTGTTGGTATGTGTTCTAACCACAGAGGCTACAGGGAACTGGACCACAGATCCCAGAGGCTCTGGCTACTGCAGGCCCCCACCCTCAGGTCTAGATAACAAAGCTACATAAACTCAAAAGCGCTAGAAAAATAAACGGCTCATTGATAAATATAACAAAAGAGAGCGCTTACCTAAACATCAATCTGTTCTCATCTCAGACCTTAAAAATAAATCTGTCAACTTTTAGAGAGAAAAACCTTCCAAATTAATTTTGTAGAATGTGTTGGAATGTGCTATTAAACACGTTAGATCTTTGCCTTTTATTTCTACATAAAATATGGCACGACAATGGTGATCTTGAGTAACAGTGGAGTGTGTATTCATATTTTAAAATTATATTTTGAAATAAATTGTATTTAGAAGTAAATTATGGATTACTGTACCATAAAATGTATGCATACATGTTTTCCATATTTCTGTACATTTTACCAGAAAAATGATTTTGAAATTCCTGAGAAAAAATTATGTAGTAGGAAATTCAAAATACTTTGAAGACATTTTTCTATTTTTAATAACATTTATAGTAGATCTATATTTTAGCCTATGAAATAAAATAATCATTGTCTGAATTAAGTATACTTAATATGTTTCTAAGTACTTGCAATTATTTTTATTCTGGTAATTTATATAAATAATGGGATAATTTAGTAGGAATTACCAAATACTGCATTACAAATGAAAGACAAGATAAAGCAATAACTAAAATTCTGACCCACTGAATGTCCTTTGTATATCACTCTGGATTACAGATTAATAAAATGAATATCTTTTTAAAAATGTAATTAAGAAAAGGCTAAAATTACGTGCAAGGAGCAGGAGTAATGTGATCAAATAGACTCCATGCTTCATTAAACTCCTGCAAGCTGCTTTTAGAGTCAGTCAGGCCATCTCGAGCTAGTGCACTGAGATTATGCCTGCATGAGAATGCTCATTCCATGTGCTGATCATTTAAACACATCAAATCTGCATGAATGCCCTGGGATCTCATGGGCCCTACCTTTGTGAATCTGCTTACTCCTTTAAAATTATTTACAACCTGAAATCAATGCAATACCTTTAAGTTATTTTAGCACTCTCAGAGATAGAAAACTTCGAGTTACCTAACGTGGAGACACCCTGCTGAGGCTCAGCACGGCCATGCCCTGCCTTCTTGCAGCAGACATTAGAGGATAGAGACAGCTGTCAGGGTTCCCAGCGCCAGCCAAGAGGGAGCAAGGGGGTTGGAATCCCAGTTTGGGTGCCTGCTAGTGGAGCAGCCTCAGCCAAGAACTATAGCACTTCTGAACTTCATTCTCCTTCTTCCAAAAAGAAGAAAATAGACTCTGCCAAACTGAATTAAGTCTAGGACCTGAGATCGTAATCTAAATGGGACATGGCTTAGTATTTGCTGTTAATCTTCAAAGCAACTTTATGAAGCATAACTACTGTGAATAACCAGATCTCATACACATAGACACATATAGAAACATATATAAATTGGTATAATTTAATTATGGCTTAATCATAGAAACACGAGCTCAAGTATTCCAAAATTCATTTTCTCTGAAAGTCACAAGGATAAGTTGTTGTTTAAGCATAACTACAAGTGATGAAATGATTTAGTATTAATGAAAATAAAAGTCAGGTGATAATGATAAAATAAATCATAGACAAGGTGAATAAAATTCTACTGACATATATAAAAATGTCAAAAATATCCCAAAAAAGTTAAGTATCTCAGCTCAGTAAAATAAGCGCTTCCCTGGCAAGCACAAGGGCCTGTGTTCAATGCCCATTTTCACACACAAAAAAAAAGCTAAGTATCTTCTAAACCATAGAAAATACCAGAAGAATAGAATTTCCTTCACAATTTAAATGTCTTAAAAATTAAAATTATATGAAAAAAGAAGAGTAATCTCCAATTAAATTTTGATTAAAGAAATATAGTTTTGAAAGTTTATGTCTGCATAATCAGAGGTGAGATATTTAGCTTGTGTTCATATATAAAATTATTTCACAGTTTATAATCACCATTACTAATAATAGGTATTGAGGATGATGCATATAGACAAATACGTGTTATAGTGACATGATGTAAATCAACCTATGTTTCATGTTTTACCTCCGCTGGCGATAGGCATGGCCCATGAAGGGGGGAGGGAAAAACCTGTTTCCTTTAGATTATAACCACATTAAATTGATAGTTTTAGCTCAGAAATGCACTAAATTTTCTGAATTTGATAAAAGCAAAATAAAAATCTTTTATGTAAAATTGTAGCACACATAGTCCCTTGTGCAATGAAGAAGCCACTACAGTAGGCGTTGCAATTGTGCTAACAGAATAAGTACGTCCTGTGCTGCTCCCAGAGAGCACTGCATGTGGCAGTTTGGCATGAAGTCTCGGCAGCAGGACTTAGAAATGAGTAGGACAGTGTACAGTAGATCCTTTTTTGGGGAGGGGATGATTGCCATTTTTTAGCTGACTTTCTGGATATGACTGAATTCTTTAACATGGTACACCTTTATTGATTTTCTATTGGTTAGGCTGTTATTCTATTCACAATAATGCAAATAATTCCTTTTTCAGCAATGAAAGTAAGTTAGTGGGGCAGAATATAAGTTATGCATAATAATTTCTAATTTTAGTGGGTTTAACATCTTATTGGTTTCCCTATCAATTATTAAATTGAATAAAATCTTCAGTCTATTGATTTTATATTTGATGAATACATTTCCCTAGATAACTAATGCTTACTTTTAAAATGTTAGGTCTACATTCAAAATCTTGTTGGAGAATTTGGTGGTTGTCTGTTCCTTGACCAATGTTGCCATCGTGCGGTTTCCTCATGAACAGGCCTGCTCCGCAGCTGGGCCACGTGGGAAAAGCTGCTCATTCATTTCTTGGGCCTTAAGTGATTAAATATTTGCATTTGTGATTAATAATTACAAGTATTAGATATTTTAAGAAATCATTTTCTCTGAATATTTATCTTACTATTACATATTTTCAGAGAAGTGATAACTTGAATATGCCGGAGTAAGACTACAACGGTGGGGACTGTTATTTCTTTATCTAGTGAGGCTGGCTAGGGCTAAAAGATAAGATCTGAACAAGGCGACTAATCCTATGTATTCCAGTATCTGTTCATCAGATGACTAAGTAAAGCATGGGAAAAATATTTTATAAGTAATATTTATTAATCAAGTATATTTTATGTAACAAAAATTACGCTTAATCTTTTATAAATATTGCAATGCATTAACCATTGTGACACTAATATTTCCTTGTTTTTTAAATTTTGTTTTACCTTTTCTCTTTAAAATAAAAAAGTAGAATATGTCATTATTCAAAATGTTAAAGTATCACATTATATGCATACATGCTATTTTCACCAAATGAAGACAATTTTTATTGGCTTCAGCTACTCTACCACCTCTTTCTACTTTGGTGTTTTCAAGATTTCTGATGAAAGTCAAACTTCTATCCTCATTCCTTGTAGTTAAGGTAGAGTTTTCTTCTGGTTTATTTCCAGATTGTATCTTTGCCTTCAGTTTCATGTAGTTTTAAATACAGTATGTCTGAGTGTTCCACTTAAGTATTTGCTTTAACTTTTGTTCTGTATTTTATCTTTTTGTGGTGTTCTTCAAATACATGGATCCAGGATTTAGTCTCTCTTTTGTAATTTTATAAAGTTCTCATCTTTACTTCTTTTTAAAAAACAAAATTTAAAAAGAATAAACATAGTAGAAAAAATAGAAATGATACAGAATTTCACTAAACAATATGATAGGAATTTTACAGTGGTTCTTATATTGGATATGTTGTCTTTAAAGTAGTTGTTCATATTACCAGATATAAGCATGCAAAATCAGTCAAAAAATTAAAAAGAAAAAGATTTAGACATTAACTATTCTTTTCAATAGACCTGTAGAAATTAGCAGTACGATTATCCAAGCTATCCTGTGTATATACTCATATAATTTTCCCTTCCATCTTTCTTTCCTCCTTTCCCTCATCTCAGTTGTGATTCAGTTCAAAAATGGGCATCTGAGATGAATGCATACTACTCAGATGAAGAAATACAGATAGCCAACAAATATATGAAAAACTGTTCCAAATCATTGGTCATCCAAGAAATGCAAATCAAAACAACACTGAGATTCTATCTCACCCCAGAAAGAATGGCTATCATCAAGGAGTCAACCAATAACAAATGCAGGAGAGGTTGTGGGAAACAAGGAACCCTTCTCCACTGTTGGTGAGAGTGTAGACTGGTACAACCACTGTGGAAATCAGTGTGGAGATTTCTCAAAACACTAGGACTGGAGGTCCCATTCAACCCAGTTATAGCTCCCCCTGAGTATTTTTCCAGAAGAACTGAAAACATGCCACAATGATATACATGTACCCACATTTATAGCAGTGCAATCTGTCATAGCTAAATCTTGGAAACAAGCCAACTACCCATCAACTGAGGAATGGATAAAAAAGATGTGGTATTTTTATGTACTTGAGTATTACTCTACTATAGAAAATATAAACTTGAGACTTTTATAAGTAGATAGATGCAACTAGAGACCATACTGTTAAGTGAAATAAATCAGACCCACTTGTGTCAACATCATATTTTCTCCCTAGTGTAAGAACCTGAAAGAGAAAATAAAACCTGAAAGGTAGAATAAATGCTGTCAACTTTGTTTCTTTCAATATTTCCCCTACTCCTTTCTCTCTCTTATTTTCCCTTCTGGTATTCCATGTACGAGTATGCTACACATGTTCCAATGGTACGTGCTTCTTGGATGTTCTGCATACTTTTTTCTTTTAGATTCCTCTTTCTCTTCATATTTCCACAGGGGAGGTTTGATCTATATCAAATTCATTGAATTTTCATGCCTCTGTACATTCTTTAGCATTTATTTTATCTCTTTGTTAAAAGTAGCACATGTTTGTTGGCTGAAACTTATTGAAGAAAATATGCTTTTGGCAACATTTGCTAGGAGTTGGCTAGGACTTGGGTTACATTTAATGTTTGCCATATAAATGACAACTGAGGAAGTTGAGGCACATTGAGTATAAGAAGAATGTGTGGGCCTTTCAGAGCCAAAGTGAAGAAAAACATGAATTTCATTTGCCTGGAATAAGTGCTCTTGAGATAAAATCTGAGGGCATTGTTTTCTAACAAGAACTAAAAGAAGTTTATAGCAAAAAAAAAAAAAAAATAGGCATACTGAAATGGCAATTGAGACTGGGCGTGGTGGCATGTGCCTGTAATCCCAGCTCTTGGGAGACTGTAAACAGCCAGATCACTATGAATTCAATCCAGTAGTGAGACCCTGAACACCCTGTAGACCTTTCCCTAAAAAAATACAAACAAAAAATTAAATTTGGGGGCTGAGGATATAGCTCAGTGGTGTAAGCGTTCTAAAAGAAAAAAGTATGCAAGATCCTGAGTTTGATTCCTGGTACAAAAAAAAAAAAAAAAAAGCATTGGTGACAAAAATGACACAGGACTGTGATGGATTTTCAGGCATTTATTAAGCCTTCTGTGCCAGGAGGATTGATCTAGGTGATGCGGTCCCATGCCTCCTGCTTTGCCCAGAAGAATGGTGTGAACTCATTTTCATGCCATTTTAAATACTTTCTGAAGTTTTGTAAGTGTCAAACATCAATTTTCTCTACTGTCCACAATTTCTCCCCCCAACATTTTTCTACTCCTCAGAGAGAATCTCTGTCTAGAAGGTCTTGTGACAGCAGTCCACTGGGAGGAGGAGGACTCCCTGTCAAAGGAGTGCTACGGGAGGGCAGTGAAGCCTCACGGGTTCCCCAGGAGTCCCCTGTTGGCCACCTTTTCCCAGAGGTGTTTCACCACTTACACATGTTTCTCTCTATCCTCCACAAGTATAGGTTTTTTTTTTTAATCCATCATTCCCTTCCCTGTGTACACAGCTCTTAACCTATATTCCTACGACTATGTCTATCACTCGGTTTG
The DNA here is from genome assembly GCF_000260255.1 of Octodon degus. Taxonomy (NCBI): domain Eukaryota; kingdom Metazoa; phylum Chordata; class Mammalia; order Rodentia; family Octodontidae; genus Octodon; species Octodon degus. Next base: position 2,069,308 of record NW_004524767.1, on the reverse strand, counting down.
CTCCCGACTATGCTTCTGCAATGCTTCTCTGCACTTCGGTATGACAAGACAGCTGTAGGGAGCCAGGTAGGACAGTGCTTTGGGACTGTCCTGTGGGCAGCCTCTCTCTGGATTGCTGGCTTTGGTTATAAAGAACAACTTGAGAAGGCGACACCTTAACTAGCCCTCCCCTGCTCCTGTCAGGGTCATTGAGGGCATTTTTTTCCTTGCTTCTCCACTGTAACAGCTCCACTATTTGGCATTTCTTGCAAGGTCATGAAAGGGCAGGGGCTGGGATTTTTCACTCTCATTGTTAGCGATGTTCAGCCTCTAGCAGATCATTTAAGTTACTCATGAATTTGCCTTGGGGCTGTGATTTCAGCAATTTGTGCTCCATATCAGCAGATTTGTGGTACTCTACTGCTGAGGGCTTTGCTCTTCCGTCTGTGTGGCAGTTCTTCCTGTGACTTTAATCCTTTGATTAGTTTGAGAAATGTCTACTTTTAATCTCTTTGAATATTATTGGGCTCACATCACATAATTCACCATGTCACATTATTTCACATGTACACATATTCTGAAATAAACCATCTTTCTTTAATAGAATTATCACTTACAATTTAACTTTACTTGTACCTTAATTATTTGAGGTAAGTCTTTAGTTTTGCAGCACAAAATCTCAAACAGGTTACTGAACAATAACTATCTCTTGGTTTCTCTTCCTACCTGACTTTCTTTCATCATAGTTTTCAATACTGTTTTAAAAGCCATGCTAGACTATTACTGTTACTCCTGAATCTTTCTCTTACTAAAATTGAAGTGATGTTTTCTATTGTTTCCCATTGAGATGAGTGATGAAAGTAAAATTGCTTTTGAAATTGATGTCTGCCCAACATAATCATGGGTAATGCAGAGGCATTAATATGATGCATAGCCGGTGCTGTGAATTCATCTGCAGTGGCATGTTAGAGAAGAAGAGCTGTTTGTTCAGCATGGACTCCGTCTCCATTATTTACCATGTTGTCCCGGACAATTAAAGGACATTTCTGTGATTCTTTGATTCATCCATTCAGATCTAAGTCCAGTGGGGTCTGTTTCCCCAGAGTGCATTGCTGATAAATCTTCTCTAATATTTTCAACCTACTTCTGCCGCTAAGCCAGGCACATATGTACACTCCAGGAAACTTGAAGGTTGGAGAGATGGTGGGAACAGGGATGTAAAAATGATGCTTCTGGGTGCAGAACTAATGGAAATTCATTTTCTTTCCTGCTATCCATTAATGGTTGTAGATAAGGGATGTTGTGGTTTAAGAATGAGAACCAGTTAATGGCTACTACAAATGACAAACATTATCTCTTCTTCAGCCAAAGATTTAAATTAATTGTAAAAATCACTGATTCTAAGTGCTTTTCAGAAATAGTCTCATTATGACTCTAACAAAGTTTTAGGATGTCTCCATCTGTCCTGCTTGGTAGTTGACAATCACAACTTCTAATTTTGTGCCTTGTTGGGTAAATGGAACATTTACTCATTATATTTTTATTGCTTTGTGGCTTTTAGATGTCTTCTCATTTAAGTCAACTGTTTTTCTCTTTAGGAAGAGAGAACATAACAGAAATACTTACAATGTATCCAATTCATCCATAGTTTACCTCAGAAATCCCCCAGCCTGTACCCGTTCAAGAAGTCATGATGCTCAGATCCTGTGTTATACTTGGCGAAGTCTCACAGCTATTTGATAAACTAAAAGAAACAACATATCTAGAAAAATCTGGTATTAAAACCTAGCCATCTTTTCTGGATTAGCGTATTAAGGTGCAAGCTTGTGTATTAAATTTCAAAACTGAGATCTTTCTGTTAGCTTTCATCCCCCACAACAAAACTCCTGAGATAATCAACTGAAAGGAGGAGCCTAGATTCAGAGATGTGACTGACTGGCCCTGTTGCTTCGGTATGTGTGCTGAACCAGAGCATTGTGGTGGGGTGGAGGGCAGAGCAAAGACTATCACTTCATAGCTAGAGATAGAAAAAGCACAGGTAGAAGGGGCAGAGTTCCACATCTCCTCCAGTGCTTGGAAGACCTACTAGTGCCCAGTGAAGTAGGAGAGAAGTAAAAGACAGATAAAGAGGAGACAAAGAAACTTATAGCTACAAATTGTGCTTTAAGAAGACTACAACTTTGAGAACCAGCTGAAGTTACCCAATATTATCTAGCTTGGTGCTTCCTGGGCTTTGTTCTTTCCAGATTCATCACTTTGAAAATTCCTTAAGAATATCAAAAGTTTAGAAAACTGACTTTATTGAAAAAGTAAAAAGAGGAAACCTAACCTTAAGAAAAAACAGGTTAAGAGAATTCAAAGAATGTATCTCCTATGTTAAAAAAATATTCTAGGCTCATATCTGTCAAATGGGCCCATGACTTCTTCAGAGTAAACCACCTTCTCCTTGGGTTTCTGCCCCTCTAGTAAAGCATAAATAGAACCAACCCGGAACTAAGCCCTCAACCGCAGAGCTTTGGAGGGCATGGAAGGTCCAAGCTCTATCATTGCCTTAGATAGATAGAATAGTAAGTCTCTATTTCAAACTCTACAGAATTACTTCCCATTTATTAAGCCTCAGTAATGTCACTCTCTCCCTTAAATAAGGACCCTCTCTTTAACAGTCAACATTAGTCCAAACTTCTTTCCTAAATGTTCATGTCCACTTGATAATTTTGTGAAAACAAATTTTTCTAGTTTAATTGAGCACTTTGTAAATGCTATATTGTTTTTGTACTTTAACCTTTACCACTTACCAGCTTTTTTGACAAAGGAGGTAAAAGACAGAAATGTTGATAACTTAAACTAGGCTCACACCTACTAAACAACCTGTCTCAGATTTGAACACAAGTTGTTCTTCTGTATCACCAAGCCTTATGCAATCATCCCAGGATGTCCTGTTTCATAACAGATTCTTGGGCATGAGGTGTCACAGCCTGGAAGAACATAGTTACATTTTTCTGTATATGTAAAATCTGATTTTACATATACAATAAAGTCTACATCATGGCTAGTAGTCTGTACAACTTGCTTTCCATAGTAAGAGAGTCAGAAGAAATTCAGCTTTCAATAACTGAATCATTGGATGTCTGTGTATAGTGAAAGGAGTTTGGTTGTACATTGGTAGAAAACTGAATGCTTGTTTAAAAATATACAACCTAGCAGTGTTTTTAGTTTTAATTGAGTGATGCTGTCTGGAAATTTCATAATATTTGCAAAGTTTTCATTAAAAATTCCTCTCTAAAATCCATACCGTGGAATAATGACCCAGGCAAATAGCATATTTCCCTTATTGTGGAAGTATGCGATCCCAAGCACTCGTTTTCACTGTGAGATTTCACAGTAAGCAGATAGGCAGCATTAAGATCTGAATAAACATGAGTGAGAAATGGAGACTCCTCACCAGCCAGCCTCAAGCAGGAAAACCAACCGACTTGAACAAAGAGCCTCTGCAGAGGGAGATTTATGGCATTCAGCTGAATTATACTCCTTTATAGACTGCTGCAGATGGGCTGCAGGAAAAGCAGCCATCTATCCAATTTAAATAGACTGTGTGCTGCTACTATAGATATACTATTAATTCATTTCTGGGAGTTGCTGTAGGCCCAGAGCTGGGCTTTGTTCCTGGACAGCCTCCCCCCATTTAAATAGAAATGCCACTTACCAGAGTGTCAAGTAAGTAGGCTCCATATAACACTATAATCAAACTGCGGTGACATTACATATTTTAGCTTCAATCCTGAAAATGGCTAAGTCAGCAGAGACTTACAATCTGCCAAACACTGCTGACCACCGAGCCCGCTTGTAATTTATCAGGCAGTTATTGTATTCTACATGTAAGTAATATCTATATCTTTAATTTGTGCAGCATATTCTAGTTATCATGTGGACTCTCTTTTCTACAGACTACCTTCTGTACTTTTTTACAAAAGTGTAATACATACTATCATATTAGACCTAAAGACAATGAGATTGCTCAGGAAAAGATGAAACGGTCTACCAAGGTTAGAAAACTGGAAAATGAAGGCCTAGCAGCTCTGATATTCTTTTTTGGGGGGAGATTTAGTTAGGTGTTCTGGATCTCAAAGAAGTCTGTGATAGAGGACAGTATATTCTAAAATGTCATTAAAGTATGCACACAAATAACCAACCGTAACACGGAAAACTACTGGAATCACTTCATGTCACCAATATGTTGAAGGATGTCTACTGTCACAGTTGGTCATTTGGTCACAGCAGAAGGGCACGGGCTTGTCTTAAAATAGCCCATAGGCACACTGCCTTCAGCAGAGTGTGATAATGAGAGCGAGGCTTTGATTTTATGTGGACCAAGAGTGTCGTGCTGGGTCCCATGTCACTGCATACACGCCACTGCTATTGTCAGGCCAGGTGACCTGGATCAGAGTATTGTGGGTCTACGTCACACATCCACAGCTGGAGCAGATTACAAAGGTAGTTGGCCACTGGGTTTGGGAGTCTGAGTTACTAATTTGAAATGCTTTTCATTTTTAGAGAAGAAAAAAAGGACAAATAATTTTGGTGTTAAATGAGATAGAGCTTACTAAGATGTTTTCAGGCAGAGAATGAGAGGGGGCTAATCGTAGCAGCACTGGGTGGAAACACATAGCTCTGACACTTCACATTTTAAGCTATTAGTGATTCGGTCTGCGCTCTAAGGAGACTGTCCGCACACCGCGCTGCGCTCAGGCGCCTCTCCACCTCAGCGCTAGCTCGGGCCTGCCAGCACCTGTGCGCAACGCCTGTTTAGGAAGCGAGGTGACAAGATGATGACTTAATTCTTCTGTAGGGCATCAGAGGATTGCACAGACCGGAAATTGCCTGCTCTGCCCAGGTCAGCCAGAGCCTCCGGTTCAGCAAATGCCAAGGGTATGGTAAACCTCCCAGGACGTAATCAGAACATGCAGCCGGGCGGGGGAGATGGCGCAGTAGAATAAGCCCTTCCCTGGCAAGCGCAAGGGCCTCAGTTCAATCTCCAGTTCCACCAAAAAACAAACAAGCAAACAAACAAACAAACACAAACCATGCAGCCTGCTTAGCAATGCACAGGAATGACTTCATTCTGAAAAGACATTGCTGGAAGAAGATTTAAAATAGTCTTATCCGGAGGTTGAAATAACTCAGATCATCTCCTGCACAAAGTCTAGTACATCGTGCACTGCTCGACGTATTACACACACCTTTAATGTTGCTTTATCTACATGTTCTTAAAAAAACACAATATACTGAGTGAAATATTCCCGTAAATATATCTGTGAAAAATTTAAAACATATTAAAGAATGTCTATTATTTAAAAAGTCTAAGGGGCCGGCCAAATAGCTCAGCAGATTAAAGCGCCTGCTTAGGCAGAGCACAGTGGCCGAGGTTTGATCAAGAGCTTGCTGTGCCAGTCCTGCCCCCAGGGCGCACCGAGACAGTGGCTGAGACTGGGCATGGTGGTGCGCGCCTATAATCCCAGCCCTTGGGAAGCTGAAAACAGAAGGATCACTACGAGTCCCTGTAGTCCTTGAACTAAAACACATTAAATATATAAAAAATAAATAAATAAGCTCTTACAATGACCTGTGCATTCTATAATTTTTTTTATTTTTTTTAATTTTTTTTTATTTGAGAGAGAGAGAGAGAGAGAGAGAGAGAGAGAGAGAGAGAGAGAATGTGGTGTGTGTGTGTGGCCAGCTCAGCCCA
>NW_004524767.1:2031884-2061884 GCF_000260255.1 Octodon degus | reverse complement strand
ACTATTTCAACAATCTGCACCGCTCTTTTTCTCTTGCTTATTATTAATATGACTAGTCAACAATATGAATCTTGAGATCTTGGACTGTATCTTATAATCAAATTGCAGCAACATGGTCATTTTCCTTCAAAAACAATTTTATTCAGTCATCTTGTGAAGTCTGCCTTTTTCTGTAGGAAACCACTTATTTATTTCTGTTTGTCTTCTGTAAGAAATGTCACTCAAATCTACCACAGGGTCATACAGTAGAGAGGTCCTCCTAAGCTATTTTATTTCTATATTCTAGTTTTAACATTTTACATTTATGTTGATTAGATGAGCTCCCAGTAAATTCTGGTTCATACATTTGGGAATACATTTGTGGAATCCATGTTTTACTTTTATAATGAGAAATTAAACTGTAGGCCTTTGAAGAACACAATTCCTGCTACCACTCCCACACCAAGAGAGCTTCTCCTTTTCCAATCTCTTATTTGTTCTTTCAAAGGAGTGTAGTTTTCCCATTACTAAGAGATCAAAACTCTGACCTAGCTATACTAGTGAGCAATGCCACAGAGCAGATCTAGCTTAGATATGCTTAAATGTGAATTTTTCCCTCTTCTTCTGTCGTCAGATAGCCTGTGAAGACTGCTGGCATTAACATTTGCATTTCAATTTAAAGTCATGTAGAATGGTACACATTCATTTGGGCTGACTTCATCCAATCCAACTTTAGACAACTGTGTATTGGGGGAATGAAGACTGCTCTTGTTTCCTAACTTCTATTGTCCCTTGTATATAAAGAACCCACACAATTCACATAAAACTGTGTGAGTAAGGCCATGTAAAATATAGTCACTTTATAAAGACTATTTTGTTCTAAAATCAAGTATTCATCATATGCTTAAAACCAAGCTCATTTCTTCCCTAAAAATGAATCTCAGAACTCACAGCTCAGATAACAATTTAAATTTAAGTAATGCAATGTAGTATATTTCACTTGGAAATATGATAATTTTTCAAATAGTTATCCAGTAGAATACTCAAGACTAAACACACTATGGGCTGGAGAACAAATACTGTTGTAAATAAAATTTGATTTGCAGTTGTCACCCTCAGTAGTTAGCATTATTTGTTTCCACTTTTGAGTTACAAAAGTACAAGTGAGACAGAGATGGTGTGTTCCATAAAGCAAAAGTACTTGCCCTCTTGACATCAAAAGAAAAAGTGTGCTGACTCCTAGAACACAGTACACCATACTGTATTTTGTTCTTATAGTTCCTGGCATAGTACCTAATATTGAGTGGGTACTGCTGAATGAGTACACCAAAGACAGTTTTCTTGTATGAGTGTTATAGACGTAGAGGAAAAAATTGTGCTGTAGGGGTGGACCAAATTGATATCTGTTTTCTTACACCCTTTCTTTTATATCCTTCCTTCCTTCTTTCCTTCCTCCATTTCTTCCTTCCTTCCTTCCTTCCTCCTTTACAGACCTCATTTTTCATCTTCCCCCTGGGTGAGCAAAAGAGAAGATCAACATGGACTTCCCTCCTTGGAAAGGGAGGAAATGAAGGAGTCCCAGACAGCCAAAGCCTTCTCCCTGGAGCAGTGTCTCGGAGGGCCCACTGACATCCTCTCACACACTCGTTTCTCAACAGCTGGTCTTTCACGCCCTACTATTTTTTATTTGTTTATTTTATTTTATTTTTTTTACTGGGGATTGAACTCAGGACCCTGTGCTTGCCAGGCAAGCATTTATTCTACTGAGCTATCTCCCCAGCCCACCATGTCCTACTCTACCAATCACCATTATACCATTTGTGTCATAAATACCTAAGGAAAGCTTAAGTAAAAGTACTACCATTGTCATTTTCATGGAATCATGAGATAACTGGTTGACAAACATGAATACTTCACAGGTGATCATACTGAACCCAACTTTTGGTGTATATTCAGTTTAGCATTTCACATTCCAGAGCCTTAAAGTTTTATATAAAAGATGCAATTAAGGATAAATAGAAACTGGGCATGGTGGCACATGCTTGTAATCCCAGATTTTGGGAGGCTGTAAACAGGTGGATCATTACGAGTCTGATCTAGTAGTGAAACCCTGAACACCCTGTAGACCCTTCCCTAAAATACAGAAAAAAGGATAAATAGAGCTGGGGGGTATAAGAAGAATGAGAGATAGATGAAAAATATTAATAAGAATGTTATGGCTATGGATTTTTTAGCTATCTGCAAAATAGAAATTATCACTTCTTATGAAAATGCTGCATCAATATTTTATCTTTCAAAATAAACTAAGTCATAAACAATTTGCCCTTTCTCTGAAGCATCATTTGGGTGTTTATTTTACTACATGGTTATATTAAGTTTTGAATCATTTAATTTTGACTAAACCCATTATGTCAGTTTTCATTGCATTGGTGTATATGTATAACATATTGAATAAACATTAAACCAAGAAATCAAAAGCAACTAGACAAACTTAGTTATGATGCCAAGAAATATCCCCAACAGAGCTGAAAAGAGCTTGGACTGTAAAGAGTTCCAAAATGAAAGCACAGAGAAATTATTAATCACCAAATCCATAAATTCTTTGTCAAATATTACATAGTTAACCACATGCTTTTCCTACTTACTCAGTTATTTGGCTTTTACATATTAAGAAATTTGAGTGTATAAGAACTGTCTCCAGAGTACCTTCAAGTGCCACAATTGTTACAAGTTGTGGGGTTTTAGTTAGTATTTCATAAATTATAAAAACAGACAAAACTTAAGTTTCAAAAGTCACGTGGAAAGTGTTTAAATACTACCTCTACCACCTGATGATTGAAAATTAATACATAGATTCTGTAATTTAAAACATTTTCTAATTCAGGATCCAAACATGGCCTCATGACCATGTTTATCACTGAAATAATAGAAGCCAGGTACACTTAGTACTGCTTTGAATTTAGTCACTGCAAAGGAACTGTGTGGGAGGCGGAACAAGGAGAGGATTTGTCATTTCACTGCTATAAATACCCTTCATAAATATGTAGAAGTTTGGAAATCACAGTCAACTTACTACTGTCATATTATAGAACACCATTATGGTTATAAATATATATATTTTTAATTAAATGGAAAAGTGACTATACTAAAAATTATGTATCCCATATATGTTATTTTCTGTATTATTTCTCCACAATAAACTCTACAATAAACTATACTGAAAAAAATAAATCAAAGTATTATTTATTAATATCATAGAGCTCCTTGAACTTATTTTCAGATGAAATATAAATGCACAAAAAGAGCATTAGTGTTGAAAATGTAAAGATTTTCAGGCGTTCTTAAGTATAATTTTTTAAAGTCTGTCTTTAAGCCACTTCAACATATCTCACCATCTGTCATTTAAATGGGGTGTCCGCTGGGACTCCTGCATAGCATTTGTGTCAGTTCAGAGTTATGTTAGGACATATCTATGTCTACACATGAGGATAGTACCCTTGAAAGGAAGCTAGTCTATAGTGTAACCAATATCACATATAGAGGAACAAAAAAGTCAGCTGTAATCCTGTATCCAGGGGCTTCACAGCTCTTATAACTTATACCCAGCAGCACTTTTAAATTTGATATGCCAAGCTGAGCCAGAAGATCTACTACCATTATAACTTGTTTATCCCCCCCCTTCTTTGAAACAGATTCGTGCTAAACTTGAAGATACATGCATAAATATATTGGTGTACTCTAACCTACATTGACTTATACTATAAATGACCAAAGCTATTACAGTTTCTTTAAAATTGTCCAACACCAAAACTGGAAGCAGAGGAATTAGATCATGGAATCTGCTTCTGCTCTATTGCACAAGTAATCTTCATAAATAATTGCCTCAAAAATTCATTTAGTCTTGTTCTTCACTTCCTTCTCTCTAGAATAGCTGAGACACAACAGGTACAATGTAAAGGGCAACTGAATGTAAATTCTAACATAATTCTTCAAACATAATTTAGTGTTTGAAGACCACTATTATTAAACACTTTCCAGAACACAGAAATAAATAGTAAGAGAAAAGTGTTTGTGGATTAGGAGGACATAACACTAACTCACAGTTACCAGAGGAAGGCAAGTAAATGACCAGTGAAAATCAAATATAAAACTAAGGGCCCTATTTTCCTTAAATGTCTTGCAGTAGCCACAGGGATTTAATAAACTGCCTAAAATTTCCAAGCCAAATTTCATGGCTCTTGAACCTATCACCTGGGACTGTCTTGCAACCTTAATTAACAGAAAATACAAAAGGCTCTCAGGATATTTGTTTCTACATCTGAATCATAGTCCTTATCCCAGTAGTTGGCAGATAAATATTTGTTGCAGGAAATCATATTTGCTAGAGGAGAGTGAATTTCTACCCACAGAAGTCTATTGGAATAACCTCAGGAGATCATTACAGCTGAGAATTGTATTCACAGTTTCATTTTATCTTAAAAGTTCATATTTAAAAATAATTTTTCTATGTCTTCTTTTAACATGTGTGCTCATACTTTAGTGTATTTTAATCCCTGAATATTAAGTACATTTATGGTTTGGGACATTTCATCAAATCTCTGACATTATAAATATACCAGCCGATACTGCTTCAGAGCCCTAAGAGCTCAAATATCCCAGTAGAAAAGCATAACTCATAGGCATATTGATAGCAAACTCATGCCCTGGAGTCTTTCACCTTACTCTTGTTTGGCTTTCTACCATTTATTTATTCATATTCTCTATTTTATCTACCTTAATTTTCGTCCTCTAAGAAACATGACATCTGATTACCAAGACTTTGAGCGGCTGCTTTTATTTATTTGATTCTCCCATCACAAAGCAAATGCATTTTATTCCATTTTCTTCCTGGCAGTGTTACAGACACTGGGAAGAAAAAGAAATAAAACAAGTCAGTCTCTCAAAGTAGATATGTATTACAATAATTCAGAGAGCCAAAGATACAATTAAAAATACATGTAAAGTCAAGGGCTACACCACAAACATGAGAGAGATGAAGAAGTTGCTTCTGAAGAGTTAAGTAGCAAACCTTTGGGTTCCACCTATTTATTTCAAGTCTTAATTTTATTTTGTTTTATATAAGGTAAATGCTCATTCAATATAGACCCCACTTAGTACTTTGTTCATTTGAATGGCTTCCTAATGCAGTGTTTGACAGACGAGTGTGCTTACAGGGCAGGGGGTGAAGCCTGTGTCCAAGATTTCCCAGCTGTGGGACTCAGCCACTACCTTCCAGCCTGATGCACTTGTGGGTCTCTTCTGCAAGCCTGGACAGTCCCAGCCTCGCCTTCCCAGAGTGTGTCTGTTCTACAGTACTACCTGAGAAGACACTGCATGTTTAAAGTCCTAATTTGAAGCTATGTATGTCTTGAAATGGCAAAATAAGACTTCTGGAGGATATTTAAGTCAATTCAATTTATGTCCTTCCTCTCAAAGCTCCAAACAGCTCTAAATTAACATCTTATTTGGCAAGGCTATAATTACCAGAGAAAGTCCGCTTTCTGGGGCACTACTCTTACAAATATGCATCCAACCATTTAAGCAATGACTCACCTTGAAAAAGTGAGGAGTGCCCAGCCGCCCTGGACTCACATCACATTTTCTCTCAGCAGTGATCTGCGGACAAGGATGTGTGTCTGGAAGGGGATTGCCACATTTTTTAATCTGCTGGACTTTCTCATCAAGCAAAATATAAATCATTTAATCACCTCCTGACTGAGCATCAGATCCAACTAGTGTAAATTTTCCTTCATAAAAGTTTCATCAAAGCCAGGGATGGCTGCACGGCCTTACCTTTGGCTGGAGAAATTATAGCCTGTGAAGATTGGCTGGTAGTCACATGTGATGGATGGCCCGGGTGGATGGCCTTCGTGTGCAGGGGTTCAAGTCTAAACGGCCTTCACAGCTGCTTTCATCTTCCCCTTAAAATAATGTGCTGCTTCATTTACTGCAAAGAAAAAGGCAGCCAGCAGATGCAGGATGCTTTTTCATGTTTTTGTTTTTTCTCTTCTCTGAAAATACATACTTTCATCAATTTATAGATGGAAAAAAGTTGGTAGAACTAATCTTCAGGACAACAATGTGTCCTCTAAGCCCTCCCAGCTAGATTAATAGTTAGAATATACAGAATCTGAAGTGAATCACAAAGCTCCATCTAGTATTGTCCATTTTTAGAAAATGAATACAATTCAATTACATGAGATTTTATTGGCACATATCTCATCTGTCTGATACAACTTTTATGGGATTTTATGGTGGAAGATATCTCCATCCAAATGAAGAAATGTAGATTCAGCACTTTCTTCATCAGATCTCTAACTTACTTGTCTCTTTTACTTTTACAGTTTATATCTGATAACATTTAAAGGGGAAAAAAAATCACCTAACGCCTCATTAACACTATTCCGAGTAGAAAATGAAAACTCCTCAATAGCTTAAGTGTCCTGTTTATAAAGGACTGAAAGACAAGTAATATCTTATCTCTCAAATAATGGTCAAATCAAGAACTAAGATGTAAATCATTGCCAAAATATAAGTGAAATTTCAGAGGTCTATTTATCAATAAACCTACATCATTCATAGTGCATTTCAACCTGTGTTCTCATTGCAGACCTTCAAATCGCTAAGAGTGGGAAGTGCCTTATGTTGCACTCTTATGTAAATTTATGTTTTTGTATAATTACATTGAGACTTGAAGTGAGATGAATAAGTATAAAAATATATGATTCAAATAGGAAAAACCACATTGAAATGGTCAAAGATATTTACTATGATAAATACAAAACAGTATTTGTCCCAGGAAATAAAGTTCCTATTTTCCATAAAGTATCCACATGAAACAATTAAAATTCATTAATACAAATGAACAAAGCTTCTGTGTCACAAGACACAGATGCATTGTCTTGGCAGAACAATTATTCTGGCCAGGGTGAGATGTCTGATGAAATGGAGTAGCATACGTATAGGGTTGCTACCAATATGACCGAGTGAAGCAAAGGGATGCTGTATCTAAAGAGATAGATAAGGCCACCAAAGGAGATCTCTCTTAAAACTCAGAATACAGGAAGTTCTAATTCAAGATCCTCATAAAGTCAGTCGTAGCTACCTTCTCAATCACAAATCCAAACAATGATACCTTTGTTGTACGGTAGCTATTGTACCCACGGACTGTGCACCTATGGGTCTGAAGAAATCCGAACATTTCTCCATAGATTCTTTCTCAGTTTTTTCCCAACTGTAATGGGCACCTGAGCTGCCTGCTAGGGAATTCCACCCTGGTCCAAGCTCAGTCCCTCCCCAGGGATTTGAACCAGGTGGCCTGGTCTTAGTGTGGAGCACGCCTCAGCCATCATATCCTCTGGAAAACCTCTGTATGATGCTCATACAGATATGTAAGAGCTTGGCACTACAAAATAAAGCAATACAATTAAAAACCAAATAGTAATATATTCTAGATTAAGCATTTAGTCTTACGGAATGGAGAAAAAGGCAGTTATAAATTATTTGATAGAGAAAATGTTCAACTTCTGATTCATGTTATGCTTCACCCCTGTGAACTAGGGAAAAAGTGAATCTAGGAATATAAGGACAGTGATGACAAATACATTTGGGGACTGATTTTTTTTTTTTTAATTTCAGAAGGGTAAAACAACAAATAGCACTGAGAGAGACATTCTAGGGCTGCCAGTCCCAGTTAGCTGGAAGTGCACAATCTGTCAGTTTTGTGCTTCACTGTAGAGTTGCAGCCCATTTGTACTGGCAACATAGTCTAGAGATTTCTAAGTGCAATTTCTAAAATTCTTAACTGTTCTCCAAATATAAATAATGAACGAATGAAAAGAAATTCATTCAAAGGCTTTCCGTTTACCTCCACATTTTATTCATCCACAAACTACAGTGATTTTTATCCTTAAATTTTGCTCCATTTCTTGAAAATGATCATCTTGATTCAAACTCCATGATTTTCATAGATATATTCACTAGCATACGCTCAGATCAAATCATGGAAACAAGAAAAGGAAAGTGATGAAAGGAAACATTTGAACTGCATGTACGAGCTCATATTGCTCTTAACTCATCATGACACTCCTTACACGTGTGCGCAGACTTCAGGCTCAGCCTGACCTGCCTCCTCACTCTCTTCCCTGGTTCCCCGACCTTGCTCTCTCTCTCTGTCTTCCAACTCGGAGGGCTCCTCCAAGTCTTCCCTGCAGGACGCCCTCTCAGTGCTGTCTCCTCCACACCAGCTTGTAATGCACTTCCGGTCTCTGTGGTCCTTCTTCCTCATCATCAACAGGTGAAAACTGCTGCACATCACGTTTTTCATTTCAAATGCAATTTCCCAAGGAAAAGGTTCCTGTCCGTCTCTCTAAAATCAAATTAAAATATCAAAGGCGGATTTACACAATATATTTTTGCTTTACAGATTTCTGCAGTGAATTTTACCTTTTGGATAAATATTTGAGTTTTAAAAAATGACAAAACTCATTCAACTTAGCAGTACCAGTTTGCAGAACGACACCAAGCAAATAGTATTTCTCACATGTGTGAATTAACAAAAGAAAGTCTTTTCAGATCTGGAAAATATATATGGTTCCAGAGACAGAAATTAGAATCCAAATTAAATCATCAAAATGGCGAAAAAAAAAAAAAAGCCTTTAAGGTAAAATTGCTTCTCAATTTAAAATTTCTTTGTTCTCTTAAATATTATAGAATGTCCCAAATATTATATATATACACATTTATATTATATATTTATATCTAAATAAAAATATTTATATGTTAATATAAATATATGAACATTTACCTTGTTAGACATTAAAATTGAATATGAAATATACATTTCTTTAGAAACTCATTTTAAATGAATGTAAATGAAATAATTCCTGCATGTGCTAGTGTTAATAATTATGTCTTAAAGAAAGCTAAATACATTTTCCAAAGAAACAAAAAGTTAGTAAGGGCCGTGGCTTTGTTTAATGTTCATTCAGCCTCCTCAATATTGCCTGTGACAGAAGACAGCTGTGTCTGAGAACCGCATCTGCGCTCGTTCACTCCGCTTCAGTATCACACATCATGCAGCCTGTGCAAGTTCACTTATAAGAAAATGAGTGAGGATGAAGCCTAAATTTGGGGCATGTAAGAAAATAGTTCTGATCTTGCTGACCTCATGAAAATGTCTGCTATCCCAGAGAAATCATGGAAGACAGCTGAAGAATTACTGATATAAATTATTCTCCAAACCAGGAAACTTTGAGTGATGAAACCATGTAACAGTGATTCTAAGACATCAAGCATAAAAAAACTATTGATATGTGGTAATGAATGAATATGTAAATATACTAATCAAATGTAATTTAAAGCAAACTCTATGTCATGTGATGTTTGACTACTACACTGTAGGAAAAGTTGCATTTAATTTTCATATATCCACAGGAGCAGAATACATTTATTTATTTATTTTTACTTTTGAGACAGGGTCTCACTATGCAGTTCAGGCTGGCCTTGAACTCACTACATGGCTTGTCTTAGACTTGCCTCAACTTCCAGAGTGCTGAGATTACTGGAATGTGCAAAAATGCCCAGCCTCTAGCAGGATACATTTAAATTTGGTTACATCTTTTCACATATTCACAGGAGCTAACCTTGTACCTTGTACAAAATATAGTCTTAAGATATATTTAACAAGTAAAGGAATAAATTCTTGAGTAAACAACTAAGTAATCTTTCACAGCTTCTTTTGAATTTGGACAGACAAATAGGGATTGACACTATTGTAGTGATTTGAGTACATTATAATGATTCCAGTATTCTATATTTCCTCTATGCTTCAGTGTTTTAAGTTACTTCAAAATAAGACTGGGCATGGTGGCGCACGCCTGTCATCCCAGGACTTGGAAGGCTGTAAACAAGAGAATCACTAGGAGTCTGATCTAGTAGTGATACCCTGAGCACCCTGTAGACCATTCCCTAAAAATATATATATATAAAAAAGAGTTACTTCAAATCTATCTAGGTATAATCTGTCAAACAGAATACAATGTTTCCTACACTCTATTGAGAGAAAAGGCCCAGAATTTTCAACCTGAAAAATTATCTAGCGATATTTATTATTTATTGATAATAATTAGCAAAACTTACCATTTATTTCTTTTCTAAGTCAGTTTTCATGGCTTTAAAAATAGCTTTATTTCCACCTTTACAAACACGAAAGCCACTGACTATTATGCAAGGCAACTCAAATTAAATAAACTTGTTGAAATACACTTGTCTTGCATGATACCAGATAAAGTAGATTTTAAAAGCAAGTGGGCATCAGTTATGGGAGTGAGGATGGGTAGGGACCAGCAAGATGTTGTAGGCCTTTTTCTGCAATGTATATTGAAGTGGATGGGCAGCAGTCCAGGATTAGTTATCTGAAATCAGCACACCCAGGAGAGAGCTGTGGCTCAGTTTCTCTGTTTATGTAATAAAATGCCACAAGCACCTCCTCAGAGTGCTAGAAGCTTTCCTTAATAGTCTCATACCCATAGCAGCATAAGATTACTAAGTATCTCTTCTGTGGTTTAAGTCAAATTAAAAATGGGACTTTACTTGATAAAAGCATTTTGTTCTTTACTTAAAAATGAAGTATCCTCTCAATCCTAATAACATATTCAGCTTGTTAAGATTTTCCAAGAAACTGTATAAACACACATACACACTTGTTTACATACATGCAGTACATAACAAATTGAAAACAATTTTAGTCTTAATCAACAGAGAATATTTGCTGAGTGTGAGACAGCCTGAGATCCTTTGACTTCCACTAAGATAACCTCAAAAGTGAAAAATATATTAGATTCAACATAGATTAAAGATAATAAAACATGGTGAGGCCAGAGGTTGGTAATTTAGCAAATTGATAAACCTAGCTCACCAAATAGAACTTTTTACTAATAAAATGCTCAAGAAGATTAATGATAAAATTAAAATGTATTATGAAATATTTTTCCTTTTACCCTTAAAAATAATGCATTTTCAGGAAAAAGTCAATACCTTCTCTATTCATCATTTTGAATTTGTTATTAACTATTATTTTGAATTTATTAACTATTGTTAGATCATATATAAATTGACCAAGATTATCTTATGTTGTTCATATATAATATTGAAATGGAACACTGGACCTTAAAAATAATACAAAAAAGAATTTTCTTAGGGCCAGTGACATAGCTCAGCCATCTAAGTACCTGCCTGGCAAGTGCAAGGACCCAGGTTCAATCCCTGGTACCACATTTCACGTCAGCCCCGTGCCGAGCCAGCCACCAAAACTCAGGTTGTCTGTAATCCCAGCACTGGGGAGCCTGACAGGAGGATCATTACAAGTCTGAATTTGATTAAAAACTTAACACTATTTATTTCACATGAGTCACAAGTTTATTCACTTTCCAAATATAATTAAGAATCTTAGTATCCTTTATCTACAAGGGAACCAAATGTGTCTCACTTACCTCTGAATATCAGTGACGTGAGATCTGTGTAAAAAGAGCTGAAGTATACTGAGGCTGTCTGAAATTTTGAGTTTCCAGAGAAAGGGCATAGTGCTTCTTTTTTGATCATATAGGGCATGAGTTATGGCTTAATTCCTCATAGGATACCTATGAGATAAAGGTAGCGAATTAGATGAATTCTTCTCTTGAATATGAAATGGACCAGATAAAAGGATTACCCACGGAGCCATTTCTTGAACACAAACTGAATGGAAGTCTAGCCTTTCCTGGTAGGAAAGTGACTTAAAGTGGGTTTTCAGTAGTGTTGTCTGAAATAGAAGCAGAATCACAACTGATAATATCACAGTCATAGTAAGAAACCATAATGTGGAAGATACAGAAGAACTCACAGGGATGCTCAAGGCAGAGAACTGAGACACAGGAGGAAATTTTCTCAGGCACAAATTCTCACAGGCATGGTATTCAGCATTCAGACCCATTCATTAATACAACATACGGGCGGGAACTGTATTAGGTCAAAGAGGCAGACAGTGTTTCAACTACAAAGGACACAAGACACATTCGTAATAGAAGGAAACGTTTGGTTTATGCTTATAATTCTGGAATGTATATAATAGTTCTAGGAACTTAACACATAATTTAAAAAGGTTTCTGGCTGATAATTACATATACAGTCCCTGAGTCATGCTGCATAACAACGTAGGTTTATAAAAGACAGATGAAAAGTATTTGAGCCCTGAATGTTCAGACAGATAACACATTAGTAGCTTTCAATATAAAGTCTGTGTTTGTCAATATCAGGGTACTACAGATAGAACCAACAGAATGGATAGATGATAGTGAGGTGATGTAGATATGGGAAGGGGCAGAGGTATATAAGGATAGAAGGCTTATGACAGAAGTTGCTTATATGATTATCAACGCTGATAAGTCCCACAATAGGTCTTCCCCAAGTGAGAGAAGCAGGCAAGTCAGTCCTGTACCTCACTCCAAGGCCAAAAGCCTATATTAGAGAATGCGTTGGGGTAACAGTGCAGAAGGACTGGGAACCCCTGGCACCACCACTGATGTAAGACCAGCAGCTCAGATTCCAGGGAAGTTAAAATAATGATGATGATCAGAGCAAGGGAAAAGAGGTGTGCCCCAGGAAAGAGGAACATCACCTCTACTCTAGTTTTCACTCCACCTATGCCCTAAACCAGGAGTGGCAAACCTATGCCAACCTGAAGCTGTGGGCACGCAGAGCCCTTTCTGTCAGCACATAAGGCTACTCACACCAGTGTCGCCCAAGCATCAAACAGCCCACACAGAGGCAGTGTTGGCACTTTGCACTCAATAAGTAGTTTGGCCCATGGTCTCTGAAAGAGTTGGCATCACTGCCCTAGGCCATTTGAAAGTTGCTCACCCACACTGAGGGTGCACCTTGCTTCATCAGTCCATACATTCAAGGGCAATGACTAGAATATTCTAGTCCTCGAGGGAGTCAAGACAAATGTGAGAACCACTCCAACTGTGGCCGGAGATGCCTCACTTGGAGGTCAGGCCTCAAGAAAACAACAAAAGGACCAGATTTACATACTCACAAGGCGTGGGATGAGTGATAACATCTGCTCTGACAAAGTCTGGGTAGGTTATCCAGCCACAGCAGTGGTAAACCCAGACTCCAGATACATCATCTAGCAGAGTTCTTTAGTCTTTCCATGCCAGCTCCCTATGCAACTTGATTTCCCATTTGATCAATATTACCTGGGTAGCTACACTTAAAATCTTACTGGTTGATCATGGCTGTAACCCACATTATACATTATACCCAGGAATACTTTGCTCTGTAACATTTCCCTGGCTAGCTACTCAGTTCCCCTCCCATTCCTCTGGAAGGAGCTTCCTGTCCTCTCAATCACTATCTTCCTACTCTTAACCTCCATTGTTCCTAGAATTCACTGATTTTTAGAGGGCATAACCTTGGCATATCAGACATCTAAAAGTTTGGGAGTTATAATGTTTTAATATTTCATCCCTGCATCATAATTGGTGTCACTATTACAGAAGTGTCTTAATATTTTTGATGTTCTTCTCTCTGTGCATCCCTTAACCAGCCAAGCTAACACGTAAAATTAACCATCAGGGTGCCAAAAAACATTTTGAAGACCATGTGACATTTCAAATAATTTTTTTAGAAGAAGTGCCTCAACAATAAATTCCATGTAGAATTTTTAGAGCTGTTTTCACTTCATAAACATAATGTTTTATAGGAAATGAATCACTTGAAGGGGAAGTACAAAGAGGGAATTAGGTAATTGAAACCTGCTGCATGGGGGTACACATTGCAGGGCATAATTTCAAGTATTTTCTAATTTTTCTTCTCTTTCTCCCAAATATTTTCAACCAAAATTTTTATGTCAGCAATCTAATAATCTGATATGACAATTAAATGCAGTTTATAAAGAGACAGTAAAAGACATTTAGTCTCACTTTTTCTCTAAATCACATACTTTTCTAATATAATAGTTTGCAATATCGGAAGCAGCTGCTTTAGAGAAGATTATTAGAAGATTCTAGAGAAATGAGAAGTGCGAGAACAAGTGGAGTCAGACTCAGGAATCCTGTGCTCCTCTTCCCATGAAACTCTGAGGCTGCTTTCCTTTCCCCAGTCCCTTGTGGGATCGTCTCTTATGGATCCATTAGTGACACTGGCTATCCTGTGAGGCCAGATCATGCGTCTTGCAGCTGCTGTCTGGGGCTCCCGCAGCGGTCACTTGGGAAAGCAGACACCAAGAAAAAGGTTTGACTCTCCGAAGTTGAGAA
The DNA here is from genome assembly GCF_000260255.1 of Octodon degus. NCBI lineage: Eukaryota > Metazoa > Chordata > Mammalia > Rodentia > Octodontidae > Octodon > Octodon degus. The sequence continues at coordinate 2,047,569 of NW_004524767.1, read as the reverse complement.
ACTCCTACAACAGAAAGGACCCAGCAGGTGGGAGCAGTGCCGGGCAGAGAGACGAGGGGCCCAGAGCAACTGGCTCAGCCCTGCGGGTAGGCAAGCGGCCACACGCAACAGGTCGGGTCCGGGCTACCACAGCGAATGCCACCTGGATCCGAGGCAGAGTTTCATAGAGTCATTCTTAGTTCTTGAACCCCAAGATTTTTTAAGCTGTTACATTTAGGGGTCAGTTGTTGAGCAATGATAGGTAGTGCTTTAGTAGTTCCGCGTGGTTATTAGGGGTAGGCAATAAGCACAGCCTTTAGCTTGGGTTGGGTCCCAGAGCTAAGTCCACAGCTGTTAAACAAAGTAACTAGTGAAGCTTAGAAATGTGAAAGAAAGCGTAGGAACAGAGGGCAAAAGCTTAGGATGACGACAGAGCAGAAGCAAAAGACTCTTCAGTCAAGGAAGGAGACTCTTACATAATTCGGTACACTAAATTAGTTGACAACTGTATCAGTGCCTCCCTACTCATGGGCCCAATTTCAAGAGGACCCAAGAAATTTGAGAAATTCACAGTGACCTGCCTGCTTGAACTCATTTCCTTTGAAAGTAGCCCATCCCCACACTCTGCTTACTAATGTAAGAGCAGGACATTGACCACAGTTTGGATTTCTGTTCAGAATTCCCTCTTTACAGACATCTATCACAAGCAATTTTTCCTATTCTTTCTGAGAAAACATGTATCAAAGGGAGCTAAAATACCTTATAAAACATTGAGCTTCATGTGGATAATCTAATAATTAGTGAAATTATAAGTAAAAATTTTCCAATAAAATACCATCATTCATGTGCAAGTACACATGAACACACACGTGTACACACACACACACACACACACACACACACACCCCAAGCTAGCTATAAGAGAAAAAGAGGTGAAAATAAAATGTGAAGAGAGGAAAATTCTGGTCAGCACTAAAGTGTCAAATAGGATTCACCCTGATATTTGCAGTCCTTTATCTCCAAGGGTTATTTTTGAAATCCCCCTCACCTCTGTGGGAATCCTGGAGCCCCAGGGACCCACCCTCAATGGTCTGCCCCACAGCAAGGTCAGTGAAAATCAATTCTCAGTTAAAAATCAACCCAAAAGGAAAGACTTACAGGAAAGGAGGGAAAGATTTGACAAAGGTTTTATTGAAACTTCTTTGTACTTGCACATTTTAGGCCTAGAAATGGACTGTTTGCTGGTTATCTTGGGAAAACCTATTTTCTCTTCTCAGATTAAAATTATGAGGCCAAAAATGCTTTACCTAAAATGCTCCTTTCTCAAAGCAACTAATATTATAGTATAAATTAAGAAAGGTGCTGTGCTTTCAAAAGCAACTCTCCCAAACTCATTGATTGTTTTCTGCCATAGATAATCCTGAGTAAGTATGCCCATTGATTTATCTCCTTTCTAAAAGCCCCTATTCTCCTGAATTATTCTGGGGCACTTCAAGCCAACCAGTTCTAATTCATTTTGTTAATCTACGCACTGCATAAGAAATTTTCAGTTATTTCAATAAAACTTTTTAAATGAACTTATCTGAAACACATTTTTAAATGTCCACATCTTCTCTAAATATTTCACATTTCAAAGTGACCTGTTGATGAAACTATGACACTTAATGTAGAGTTAAATATATGTGGACTTATATCATATACTAAGATCTATCACAGACCTATAGTGTCTAACAGCACTTAACAGCTTGAACTAGGCACTGGTTTCCATGTGTCTAAGGTGGGCATGGCGTATCAGTGTAAAATGCTGGTAGCCATTTCACTTCATATGGTAATGGGATAAGTGATACTGCAGCACCCGTTGGGAAATGTGGTGATCCTCTTTAAATTGGCATGATTGGGCTCACTTTCCTTTCTTAAAGTTTATCATAAATATCAGGAATAGGCAGGTTTTATATTTGCATAGATTTCCTATAGTCAAGTTTTGAAATATGATGACATGTAAAACATGTCTGGAGAAGATAACAGCACATTAATTCAAATAGAATGACTTTTACAATACCTTACTTCAACCTGCTTCTATACATTACATTAAATTAATTTATCACATTAAGAAATTCCAGATGTACCAGCACAAGCTGCTTGAGGAAAAAAAAAGAGCATAGATCATGGGGGGAGTGTGAGAGCAGCAGAGACCACCAGGCTAGAATAGAAGTGACATGTATGGAAGTTGTTGCACCTGGTGCAGACAGGCAGACAGTGGTAAGGCCATCTGCTCAACAAAGAGAAGTGTGTCTCCTATATAAGAAGAGAAAGGTGGCGGGGGACATTCACCAGGAAGATGTTAATAAATAGCTGTGTCCAAAGTTCTCTGGCCATCTCGCACTTCGGTGGGCAAAGTCTTGGAGGTGTCTATTGTAAAGTTTTGGGTGTCTTTAGATGTCACAGGACATGCACAATTCCTTGTCCTAGCTTATACCCATATGATATCCTGGGTTTGCCAGTGATCACTTCAGTACTAAGCTGAGTTCCCTGCAGAGTACTGACTCTGCGGGCAGACAGGTTAGGAGCTGGAGTCAGGTTGGATTTGAATCTTACACTTTCAACCTATGCAAAATTCAAAGAACTAGATGGAGAAAAGGTTCAGGCTGACTTGTTCAGCCATGTGCTGCCTGTACTTTAATAGTATCTGGCACATAGGTAGGCAGATATGGCCTGTAGGTAAGTGTTGAATCAGTTAATAGCTATTAGACATTTTAATTCTGTGCAAGTGACTACTAGAAGACAGATTTAAATGACAAAACTACCAGAATACACCCTCTGCTCTTTAGTAAAGAGTCAAGAAACTTTAACTCTCACTTCTTATTCAGAAATAATTACTAACCTTAACTAGAGGGGAGTTACTGTGGTCACAAGTGAAAGACTTGCAATTCTCAAATATACATAGATGAGATCCTTTGTAGAAAAAGCATGGCACTCCATGTTTGGAAAGCTCTTTAAGATTTACCTAACTTTTTTTTTTTTTTTGAATGATAAGGAAAACTAAGATCAGGCGCTCTCCAAATAAACAAGGGGCATCTGGCAAACATGGCCCTAGTTTCTCTCATGCGCCTTCAACGCCAGACTGCTAGGATCTGCTCTTACACAGCTGGATCCTCACTCTATGCCCTTTCCCGAGACACATCCTTGGTTCATGTCCAAAGGAGATGGAGGAGAGGGTAAAGTGAGAGTGATCGTCACTTGTAGCTCACAAGGAAATCATTTTCTCTCCCGTGTACAACTTCAAGAATGCTTCCAGGTGGGATGTGTGGGCCTTTGAAAGAGAAAGCAGCCATCTGAACTTAGTCTTCTCAAGTGAACCCTGTTTTTTTCAGTCAAATAACTGGATTTATCAGGAAAGACTGAGAATTATTAATCAATGGTTTTTAAGTGGTTTCTTTTGTTTACTTGGAACAATGTTCAGATTGTACAATTAGATTTTCTATATATTAAAGAATTATTCACATGCACTTCTGACATTTGACATGCATGACCTACTAGCAAACAATAAATACAGATAAAGATTATTGTTCATTTTCTTCCCTAATTATGTTCTCATTCTTATATCACTTTTGGGGGGTTTCATTTACATTAAGCAAGGTCTTCTTGGTTTAATGATGCCTAACTAATCTGATGCACAATTATAACTGACAAAGAAATTTATATAAGTGTCTAGTTGAAGAAAAATTAGAAAAAAATCTAATACAACACTTAAGGAAACTAGAAAAAAAAATATAAGTCCAAAGGTAATGAAACAGAAAATGATTAAAACTGACTTAAGTGAAATAAACAAGAATAATAAAATAAATAATCAATGAATCTAAGCATTAGAGTATTGAAAGGGTAAACCAAATTGACCAACCTTTAGCTCTACTGAGCAAAAAGTCAAAAGATTCTAGTAAATGTAAATATAATTAAAAGTAGGGATATTATATCTCATTGGCAAAAAATGTTTCCTGATTTGCAATTGCATATTCTCCACTTCTTTATTAATTTCCACTTGTATACTTGTTAATACTGAAATGAAATAAAAAAGTGCTAAACACAATGTGAAAGAACAGAAAAAATATATATACATATATTTTCTCATATTTATATATTTGAGGCTACTTTTTGTAGCTGAAAGTCATGATAGGAAAGTTTATGACTAGCGGTATTGCACTTGTTCACTGTGGAAAAGTAGGCTTTCCCTGTCTCCAATCTTAACTCAAGTTTTCTTTTTTTTCTTTCTTTTGAGGTTTAGAATTCTTCCACTGTAGCTCCTATGAAAAAGTCACGGGGAAAAGTGGGTACAGCTTCACAGGAGTCTGCAAGTTCTTTGAAATCAGCATAACAATTGCAGTTAAGTATATGATTACTATAATCAATGCCAAACTGTACACAAAAATAAATTTCCCCAATTACATTCAAGGTAATGTAATAAGGCATTGAGAAACTCAGGGGAAAAAAAGCTGTAAGAATACTAACCACTGAGTAATAAGTAAGCCAGTCTGTGACATTTCCTTATGCGTACGAGTGACTTTCTCAGTCAACTTTAATAGGTAGTTTTATGTAATACTTAATAACTAAGTGATGTCTTGGTTTCTCAGGAGTTTAGTACCAAAAAACAAAGCCTGTATCATAAACTGCTTTTGTTTGCAAACTCCAGGAAGTCCCTGCATTAGGACACCTTCGTGTGGCATTGAAACGTAACACAACCTCTTAAAGGCAGGTTTTCTTTAGTAAAAGGTGAAAGATTTATACACTCTGAAGAGAAACCAGAGTATAAAAAGTAGGTTTTCTGAATGGATTTTAAATCCTTCCTGCTCTCTGTAAAATATAATGTGGTAAAATGTAAAAGAATTTCTAACAATCCAGGAGTAGGCAAGGAAGACAAAAAGATAAAGAGATGAAAACTTGAGATTAAGCATAATGATCAATGGTTGGTTCAAATTTGTTTATTCAGTTTGACAGATGACACAGCCAGTGATGGATCAGACCTTCATCAGAAGAGTAATTTATAGTACTTCTGGCTACATTTAATTTCATATGCTCAGCCTAATGGTTTTTGCAAATTAGAACAAGATAACTTATTCAAGGCATACTCTTGTGTTAATCTGAAGATAGTACATTTTCATATTGATTTTTTAAAAAACATCATCTACCACAACCATGGAATAAAATTATTTAGTGATATCCAACTAAAACTTCCTCTTTTAAAACAATATTGACTATCTAAAAATAATCAATTGACATTTGACACATTATTATTTACAATAACTCAACTCAGCAGCAATATAATTTAGAATGTGGCCACTAGGCATATGTTAGTAATGAATCTAATTCACATTTAATTCAAACCCATAGACAAAAGCATTACATTTAAGTAACATTAATATTGTGATAGCTTGACAGAGAAAAAAATAATCCAATATTAATGCTATTATCCCATTTTGGTCTCAATTGTTTAATCAAAGAAGTTTTAGAAGAAAGAATAAGTATTTTTGGGTTAATACAGATTTTAAGGGCTGACGAGATAGCTAAGAGGCATAAGTGCCTGCCTTGCAAGTACAAGGTCCTGAGTATGATCCCTGGTACCCCCCAAAAAATAATACAGATTTTAGAACTGAAAAGTAAAGGAAGTTGTATGACAGATCTTTTAAAATTGTTTTTGATTACATATTTATGGTTCAGGGACAAAGTCATCCAACTTTTTTCCAAGGTGTTGAATATGGCATGGTTGCATCCTATAGTTGTAGCCTTAGACATTTTCCACTGGAATAATCAGCTCATCATTTCTGAAATAAATGCTTTTTCTTTCAGAGATCAATTTTCATTAAATATTGACAGTAAATATAGAAGCTAGAAATTGAAATCACAACAGGAAATCAGATGTTGCATCTGTTTATTCTGATGTGAAATCCTAGAGATGATCAACTACAGAAAGCACAAATATTACTAAATGTTTGGTTAAATGTTTTTCAAAATGCTTACTAAAACTGTCCATTTGCATAGACAAAAGGAAAAATGAAAAAATTAAAACAAAAATAGATCCAAAATAGTTGGATTCTGGTTCTATCTTTCTCCTGATCTGGGCTAAACCACCTGATGTGTTATATGCTCCTTTTTGTAAGTGAGGATTTTGATAACTTTCAAGGTCTATAATTATATCATTTTTTTCTTTGAAAAGCAACCAGCATATATCAGTTGGAGCTTTTCCTTTTCTTTTTGTAATCTGGATTATTTTTGTTGCATCACACAAATATATTGCTAAGAATAATAAAAACATAGTGACTTTTAAGTGTAGTATGCTGTTTTCATATAAATGGTCTAATCTCACTCCAGAAGGTTTACAGATGCAGGAAAACAGTGTTAGTGTTTTCTTATTCCCTTCCCTTTTCTTGCCTCCTCTTCTCTCAACCTGAGAATGAAATTCAGTTGTGGCAGAACCTGGGACTTGTTCATGCGGGCAAACTCTGGCTTTACCTCTGTTGCCAAATACGCTTCCCTCTTGCATCCTCAGGAGAAAGGGCTTGTGCATCTATGCTCAAAACATGGGCAGTTAATTTCAGTGACAGGTAGATGCATGCAAATAGATAATGGTTAGATGGTTATGAAAAGCCTGGAGAATAAATTTCAAAAATCTTTTTAATTAGAAACACAACCCTAACAGATGAGACCATTTTCCATCTTCCCAGTTCCAAAACAGGTATTTTGCAACTGATGAAAAACAGCTGGCTAGGATCCAGCCTGGCTTCCCTGAAAGTGTTTTTGTAATGCTACATAGAGACTACAGTAAATCAGTAGCATTCATATACTCAATATTGATGTGTATCTGTCTTTAATTATCATAACATTTAGAAAGAGAAATAGGAATTATCTGGTAATATATACAAAGCAAAGAGGCTGTGCCCTGCACCACTGAATTTATTTCATATGGACTTATCAACAGAGACTGAATGCTGGTCCTACCACTGTAAAAGACCATATCGACTGCCCTTGGATCCATGATCTCACAGTGTTTTTCAATTTTAAAATAGCAGAAAACATTGACAAACAACTACATAATTCTTCCTTGGGATTAAACAGAAACATAGGAAATTGCATCTGTCATATAAAAAGGGAAAGAACCAGAGTGCAGTTCAATATGAATAATTACTTTGTATAATAAAATAAGCCTTGAAATTAGAATTTTATGTGATTGTGTAGTGTGGCAGGGATATAAAATATACAAACTATTACAAATAGATTTATCAATGCATTTTTAAAAAATCTATTCTCAAGTGAAATTTTTGACATTGTTTTATGCAAATCTGTTAGCATTATGATAAAGACTGACATTAATGCAATCGCTCTTTGAAGCTATATTTTTTTTAAAAAATTCTTTTTCCTTTTTTGTATTTTAGGGAAGGATCTAGTCTATGGGGTGCTCAGGGTCTCACTACTAGGTTGGACTCACAGTGATCCACCTGTTTCCAGCCTCCCAAGAGCTGGGATTACAGGCGCATGCCACAACACCCAGTCTCAATTGCCCTCTCAGCACACCCCAGAGGTAGGGCCAGCACGGCAGGCCCGGGGACTAAACTCACGGCCCCTGCATCTGCTTGCAGGTGCTTTAATCTGCTGAGTCATTTGGCCGGCCCTGCAGCTATATCTTTGTGGTATACTGTTGAGTAAAATTTGGATGTCTGTATAATGCTCCAGTCAAAATAACAGTTTAATCTTAATCAAAAACCCAAAATTCATGCTCCTATTTGAAAAGCATCACTCCTCTGAGTATTAAACCTGGGACTTGGCCCATTCTGTGTTACTTTTTCATGTTTAATACTCACTAATCATGGCTATCTTCTTTATGAAGCCTGTAAATAAAAAGTGTATATGGAAAAAAGCACATTATTTACTTATTGTTAAGGTTTGTGTCTAGATATCTTCCAAAGCTTCATGCAGTCATGAGGTAGGGGACTTTTCAAAGACAGAGTTACAGTATTTCCAGCTAGAGCAAGCAGGGAGCAGGGTCATCACTTTGCAAACATCTTGAATCTGTTCAAAAGGAGGGCACAGGGATGGTGTGAGTGCTCCAACCACCCAAGGGCAGGAGGCCTGCTTACAGTATAAGGAAAGAAAAAGGCTTACTCTCCCCCAAAACACCTTTTTTGCTTTTGCTGTTTCTAGTATCTTCTGTCACTATGAACTCTTGCCCTTGTGCCATGTGTCACTTTGCCTTGGAGCCAGCTGATTATGGTCTGAAACCTCCTCAAACTCTGAGCTAAGTACTTTTCCTTCCCTAGATTTGGGAGTTGGGTATTTTGTCTCATCAATGAGAAAAGTAACCAAGATGCTTACATTTTCTTTTTGTTAGCCCATGTGTCTAATACATAATGTTTGTTGGGAGGCATGTTACTAGGACAAGAGATCCTGGCCCTAAATGAAAGGAATAGTTAACGTGTTTGAATCCAGAAGGTTATTTATAGTGGAAAGGAAATTTCTTTGACTATTGCATGGACCAGGCAGCTCAAAATGCTGTTCACAGCTTAGCCATTACAAAAGATATGCTAATTGGGGAGTGTACTTTTGCAGCATGAACAATACACTGACCATTTCACTGCAAATATTTGAGCAAACTAAGATACCTGCCATTAGAGCCTGGAGGGAACTTCCTTCAAAGGGTGAGGCATGACTTAACTTGGCTTCCAGTTGTCAGAGCCCTAATGAAACTTTTCACAATTTCACTGCATGTTTATTGCAATCTGATGAGAGGATTATAAGTGACATAAAAGCTAAAAAATTAATAGTTCAATAATTATGTCGATCTAAAACTGATGTGTAAGGCCAACCCATTCAGGGAGACCTCCACTGGGGTTCACCTCAGCCCCATCAAACAAAGGGGGCTCTTTATCCTCCCCTGCCACAAGTGTCTCTCACCTCTGGCAAGTGGCAAGGGACAGCAGAGGCTTGGACCTCAGTTCCTCCTCCAGATTCCTATTAACTCCTAAAATGGAGCCCCAAATTATTTCTAATGAGTCTATGGACCTGTGTCTCAGGCTACAATGGGAATTTCCTAGGCTATAGTTTCCTTTCAAAAGGTCTCCAGGTTTCTCCTGATGTCATCAACACTGTTTATAGACACATAGACACAGATACACAGACACACACAGAAGACACACACAGACACACACACACACACACACACACACCAAGATTATCATTAAATACACCCAAACTTTTGTTCAAACCACACCAGACTATGATATTGCTCAATTGGTCATTCTTTTTTTGATAAAAAAAAATTAAAATTATTAAAAACAAATATTGGGTTAAAACTAAAAGTTAATTAAAGCAAAAACATTTTAAAGGACTTTTCAAATGCAAGCGTAGATGTCCTCCAGGTAAAGCAGCTGGGTTGCCCACCCGGCGAGATATAAAGGGCCATTCCCCCAGGAACAGAACATTGCAGGAAAGAGAGTGGTTTTGTCCATTACAATTGACAATGAAAGAAAAGTTTTTGCAGTTTCCCCTTAAGATGATTAAATTAAAAGGTTGTTTCCATACTAAAGAAGAAAACCGTTCACCTTAAAAAAAATTTCCTACAATTTACAATAATAAGGATATTTTTAAAAATTACCTAAAATTCTTTTAATTTTTAAAAAGTTTGATTGCTTGTTTCATAGCCTTAAATTAAAATTGGCAAAAGTATCTTTGATATTTTACAGATATAGAGATATGGAGTACAGTTTAATAAGCAGTGGGATTTAAACAGTTGCTTGATTTTGCTATCCTATTTAAATAAAAAAGGCCTAGTGGTGGCTTCCAAAGGGTTGCAAGCTATGATAACTTCATATTTGGGTCACCTTATTCAACAGAGACAAGACTATATCCCAAACTATTCAGATGCAGATTAAACATCTTACAACCCTCAACAATTTTCAGACTTTGCTTGGTCCCTTTAACCCAGCTCTTAAACTACCTACTGATTATTTAAGTCCTTTCTTTGACATTCTTAAAGGAGATTCAGCCCCTACTTTTAAAAGAACACTTACACCACAGGCTAAAACTACTTTAGATAAAGTTAATCAGGCTCTTTCTAGTGCTTAGCTCCCTAGAGTTGACCCATCTTTGCCTAAATTTTTAATTATTTTCAACTCAGTATATGCCCACTGGGGTTCTTTGGCAGTCCCAGGGTCCCTTACAATGGCTACATTATGTCACGTAGTTCACATTTAGCTATTATTCCCTTTCATGATACCGTGGCAGAACTGATTGCATGCAAACAGAACATGTGCAATACAGCTCCTTGGCCATGAGGTACAAACTATCATTGTTCCTGCTTGTTTAGTTCAACAAAAATGATTGTAGCCATTTCCATCCTTTTGGCAATCTGCCCTGGCCAACTTCCCTAGTGTTATTGACTATCATTATCCTTCAGCTAAGTTAAATGAATGTGCTTGTTTTCACAAATAAGTCATATTAGGTTAAGGGAGACTATGTGATGGCTTCCTCTTCCAAAATATAAAAGTACAGGTTTTGCATCATACAGTCAAATTTCAATGACAATTACAAAAGGGGAAATCAATCTCTCCAACTTTACTTGGAAATATATACTATTAAATTTTTTAAGTTTTACAAAAATAGAAGTATAGCAACAGAAGACAATTCCATCAGGTAAGAAAAAAACGTCTAAGAAGGGTCCTTTGGAGAGATCACCATATTTGTCAATAGAAGGGAAGCAGTCCACTACTAATCTGGAGCAAGGGTGTGCTTATGTTTTTCAAGAAAATGTAAATAACCTATTTGGGCACCAGAGTGTGCTGTCATGATGAACCATGAAGCCAGAGCTGGGGAAGAAATTAACAGCTATGAGGCTAATTGCAACCTGGAGCCTATTGAAGGAACTGACCAAAATGAAATCTAAGGTTTAAATAGATGATAAAACATATAAAAACAACTGAGCTAAATTTTGCTAGTGTTAAGACAAGAATACAAACATACAAAATATGCATATTAATTAGGATAAATGATTTTATTCCTTACAAATTTTTCTGATAAGAGATTTCTGCTAATTGACAAATATAAAAATCTGATTAGTCCATTTATAATTATAAATTTCTAAAAATTGTAATAGAGTTACTGTAATTAAACTTGGCTAGGAATACATTTGAGTGCACTCTTTAATTTATAAAGATATTTATTTGTGCATGTTGTGTCTTTATTTATATATTTGTATGTCATTCCATGAACAGCTATTCCTCTTTTTTCTTTTTTGATCCTTTGTTCATAATACAATTTGAGATTCAGACTTAAAAGCATGTTTCCTCCTGTTACTAGTAGGACTAAGTGATATCAAATTTGGTTTATACACAAGAATTTTAAGCTAACTAAGCAAAAATTCCTCAAAGTGGGGAGAAATTAATAGAGAGGACTTCAACTGCTGAATACAGGAGGGTCAACCTTTCTTCATTAATGAGGATTTCCCAATAATCTCAATAGTCTCTCAGGAGAACACCCTCAAAAATTTGGTCATTTGTTAAAGGATAAAGTTTTTCAGAATAAAAATACAATATAGTTTCTCTTAAAAGATGCTTTTGGTACAAAACCAAATTAAGAAACAAAGGTTTTCACATGTGTATGGCAATTCATTATTATTAATCTCATGTTGTAATAAGTGTATTTATGATTCTAGGTATATAGGTCTTCCAAAACGTAACAAAGATTGCTGATTGGGAAAAGACTTTCTCTGGCTCAGACTTCTGCCTTTACCAAAAAACTTGTGATGTATATCCCATTTAAGGACAACTAATTAAGTGAAAATTTACTATGTTTAGATAGAGATGATTGGTTAAGTATTATATTTAAGTATGTTACAAAATGTCATCAAGATTGTCTTGTTATGATGTAAGATATGGCTTTGATTTCTAAATTTCTGTGTAAAATGTGTAATTGTTGTCTTTTAATATTCTATAGTGATTTAAATATTAAAATATCTATGGTTTTTAGAAAATAACAGTTCGATTTTGTGTCTAAGTTGTTTCATATTTAGATAAATAGTAATGTTAAGCTTACTGCATCTGTTACAGGGTAATGTCATTAAACTTTTCTTCTGGCTATTTAACAACTGAAGTTTGAAGACCAAAAATTAGAGAGATAGATGGGCTAAAAGGATAGTCAATATTTTGGTCCTAGCCCTTCAATGTCAATGAGGACTCAGGACATAAAAGAACCTCTGCTGTGACATTCTGTAACTTAGTTGAGTCTCTTATTTTCTGATCAAGGAGATTATAGGGCCACAGAAGAAAGTGATTGAGGAGATATAGTGTGGTTAAGGAGAGTCAGCTAGAGAGAAAAAATTTCTTAGGCTTTGACAGAAAGCAAATTAGCCAAGCAATGGCAGTGACTCATCCAGATGGCTGACACTGATAAAAGATCTAAGAGGTGCTGTATGTGGTTTTAAGGTAAATCCTGAGACTAACTGACCTTTTCAGATAGCAAAAGTTAAATTTGTGTTTATACAGGTGTTGCTTTAACTTGGTCTCAGCCATCCAGCAGAAAAGTGTAACTGCAAGATGTGAAAAGTAATGCCATATTAATATGCTAAGCTATAAAAGGCTCAAATGACTAACAACTTCTGACAATTACTGGCTGTAGTGATAACTCACTACTATTATGGACTATTGGTTTATATACAGTTATATTGCTGAATTAAAGTTCCAAAAATCATGGGACTAGCATCAGGTATGAAAAGATCAGGTCATCTAAAGACTTCTCCAAACACAGTTTCTCAAACCACAATGGAACACTCATTATTCACACAACACAACAAAAAAGGGGGATATGTTGGGGGCCATGAAAGCTAGAAAACTGGTCAAATGTATGAAAGTGGGACTAGGCCTCACTGCTTGAGGCAGTCAAGCTACCTCAGTCTTAAAATAAGCATTCTGATTGATTAATGTCAATTATTAGTCATGGGCTGGGGAGACAGCTCAGTAGTATAAGCACTTGTCTGGCAAGCACAAAGTCCTGTGTTTAATCCCTGGTACTGAAAAAAAAAATTATTAGTCACTACGCAACCTTGTGTCATATGTTACTAACTTTGCAAAGGTATAAATAAATATTCATACTGTTGCTGTGGGGGTCATTTCACCAACCAGGCAGATGGGCCACCACCTGACCCAGCTCTTGTCTTCTTGTCTATCTTTTCCTCATTCCTGCCACCATTTATCCCCAAGTACAATGGTCTTAACCATCCAACAGAAAAGTGTTGGCCTCCCCTGGGAGGCCAACAGATCCCTACAATGTTTACATTACTTGTGGGATTTGGTACAAATGCATAACACATCTTAATTCCTTTCTAAATCCCCTCTCTCTTTCCGGCCCCCACCCTCCATCCATCTCTTGATTCCCTTCCTTTTGTACTTATGATGATCAGTTGATAATGTCAACTTGAATAAGAAACATCCAACTAAAGCAGATCAGCACAGTGCTGGGTGAGGCAGGAGGGATTTGCTGAAGAAAGAAGATCCACCATGGGTGTGTGTGGCACCAGCCAATAGGCTTGTCACCTGGATGGAGTTAAAGGGAAAGGAAGAAGAAATTCTCACTCCTGTTTTTATGGAGGAGCTCCTAGCTTCATCCTTGCCTCCTGTCTTCCATCACAGACACTTGAACCTGCTAATACAGGATTGGGGGACATCACAGCCAGAGCCAGGCCTCCAACTGGATCCTTTGTCTCTCTAGGGCTCTCCTAACCTGGCTCTGGGGTCGCTATTGTACCCTATTGTGTATCTGCATATGTTCCGTTAGGTCTGTTTCTCTTGTAAGCACTGACAGATACAACACATGTTCACAATATTTGATATTTACCTTTTTCATGGGGAATTGGCACATCTACCGTAAATACTTTCTTTTTTCATCCTCTTCCATCCTTTCCCTCACATCTCCTTTCATCTTTTGACTCTGTTCCTAAACTACTTCATCACATTCTATTAGATTCAAAGAATACTGAAAAATTATTTCTGACTGAGTAACCCCTTCTCCATCATGTCTGTCAGGTAAGAGAGATCACAGTGTCTATAATTTACACTTATGATTGGGAAATGTATCTGTCGTTTTTCTGGAAGTTCCTTAGCCCTTGCCTCCTTGCCTATGTAAGGCTGTTATGTAGGGGATCTTGTAGAAAGCGCTCACTGAGTATAAAAACCTCACTGCTGCTAAAGGTCTGATACTACTGAAGTGGTGCCCAAATGCTTGCTTCTTTGAAATCATCACTTTTGGGAAAATTCCCTAGAAGCTTAGGAGAGAGCGTTCACCTGATCCATCAATACATCTATCTCTGTCCTCTCAAGGTTTAATGTGTGCCACTAATAGTCCTGGAAAATTGCCCAGTACCCTCTGTGAAACTTGCCTTCCTGCAAGTGGAAATATTTCACGATTTTATCTTTATAGTAATGTTCTGGGGAATTTCTCCTCTTTAAATCCTTTTTATTTTCATCAATTATATAGAACACCTGCTTTATGTTTTAATCATGCAAGCTGAGACCTTGGAAGTGGGATTTCAGTTACTCAGTGTACTCTGAGTAACTTCAGATTATTAAACAATTCTGAATCATGGCTTAGCTATTATAGGGGAAAAAGGAAAAGTCACATGATAAATGAGAGCATTATTTTTTTCTTAGTCATAAAAAAGGATTGAGATGAAAACTCTGATTTAGACTTTTAGATACCTGTATTTGAAACTATGTACTATGGCAGAAAAAACACCTTCCTCAGCCAGTATACTTTAGTTTCTGTTAGTAGCCTACGTAGCAGTTCCTGTTACAGTTGCTGTTAGTGTTTCCTAGAAACACCTGCTCACTGTGATGCATATTGTAAGAACCAACCAATGACAGCCAAGCACTCTGCTTCTTGCTTGCAACCACATGAAAACCTCCCTTGCTGAGCCTTCAAGATCTAATAATTTTTTCTGTTAAAGAGAAAAAATAAAATAAATAAAAATTTCAGAACAAGATAAGGGTAACCACAGTTACTACATTGCATATTGTTATTTCTAAATTAGTTTTTCAGAGTCCAAGATGTAGAAATTTAATTGTCAAAAAAATATTAACACAAACTTTTCTTTTCAATGAACTAAGAAAATTTAGAAGTTTGACATTTTTTCCTTGAGCTCAGTGTCCATTGATGTAAATAAGTATGCCCCCAAAACCTGGGTGTCATTGTGGTATGGAATTTTATTCATTATAGAAATACTATTGGAGTGATAATAATTTACAGGGAAATCCAGGCTTTACACAATCAAGTTAATCATAATTAATCTTGCAGTGGCCATACAATAGAGAAATTATTCAAATGTACTTTCATGAGTTGACAACACTTCAGATTGGTTTAAAATAATACTGAATCACATCTTAGCCATAATAGGGGAAAAAGAGAAAGTCACATGATAAATAGGTACATTATTTTTCTCTTGGTAATGAAGAAAAAGAACCAAGATTAAAACATGTGGGTTTCTGGGACTATATGTGAGCTGCATTGTTTTATGTCTAAATTTTAAAAGCAATTTCATGAGAAAAGTAATCACAACATTTAAAGACAAATAATAAATCAGTGTCTAATATAAACCACAGGTTTGAGAAATAGCAATTGCCATGTGAGGGGACATTGTATTTCCTTCTTTTCTAATTCTTAATTCTATTTTATTATT
>NW_004524767.1:2016084-2019960 GCF_000260255.1 Octodon degus | reverse complement strand
TCTGAGATTGCATTTTGTTTTTTCTCGTCATTTTGTGTAGCACTGTCTTCTGACCTTTGTTGTAGATCTTTGCTGTAGTTATAACCTTCTCACATACTAAAGTTCAGGTGCAGCTCTACAAAGTTTGGACTTATCCAGCTGCGTCTGGCTTGGATCTGGCTGCTGTGCTCAGCTCCTTCCCTCTGCTGCCCTTAAGGGTGAACCTGTTGTGCCCCTGTGGGGGGATGTTCTGCTTCTGGACTAGCTGATTGGATCTATCCTCTACACTCTCTGCAGGGATTGCAGCTGCAGGATTCCACCCCAGGCGTGTATGCCAGGCCTGGGCTGTGCCTGGAGGGGACAAGGTGAAGTAGGGGGAAGAGGAAGCTCTCTGCACACACTTAAGGGACCTGGGCTAGGACTGGGTCTGGGGGCTCCAGGACGGTGCAAAAACTCCTACTCAGCAGGCGGGGTGGGGGAGGCACTGCGGAGTGGTGGGGGGCGGCTCAAGGGGCTGGGAGAGGGTCAGGCCCACGCTGTGCCTGGGCTGGTACTGGTCCCTCCGTGCAGGGTAGCAGGAAACTCTCCGCACACTCACCAGACCTGGGCTAGGACTGGGTCTGGGGGCTCCTGGAACTCGGCAGAAATTCCTTTTTGGCGGGTGGGTTAGGGGAGACACTGCAGAGTGGTGGGGGGCGGCCCAAGGGGCTGGGAGAGGGTCTGGCCCATGCTGGGCCTCGGCTGGGACTGGTCCCACCCAAAAATTCAATTTAGACATAACAACTGGAGGAAACTGATGTCACTTTTTTTCCTTTCTTTTTATTAATGGCAATAGTAAGGACCAGTGTGCCTTAGGGCGGTATCTCATCAGCTGCAGAGAAACCCAAGGAAAGCCCTGAAGCAGAGGCACTGGTCACTATCATTCTATTTATTTTCTGCAATGAAATTATTAGGTGCTATAGTTCACTTAGAATTATATGGTTTTTGTATCATTTGTCTTTAGTGTACTAGGAGAAATTCATTTAAATGAAATATTTATGAGACCTTTTTAACTAGCATTTTTCTCTTACATAGAATATTAGCAGAAAAAAAGCGATAGATTAAATTTAAATAGGCCTTCTATTCACATTCTGTTTTATTGTCTGCTTTCTATATTTGCATTTCTGCAAGCCAGGGTAATTGTGATAGATACTATACAAGCCCTAGAAAATGATAACATTGGGCAAACCAAATAGCTCAGCAAATTAAAGTGCCTGCAAGCAGTTGCAGAGGCCCTGGGTTCAATCTCCAGGCCGACCGTGCTCTCCCCGCCCCAGGGGCGCACTGAGATGGTAATTGAGACCGGGCCTGGTGGCACGCACCTGTAATGCCAGCTCTTGAGAGGCTCTAAACAGGTGGATCACTACGAGTTCGATCTAGTAGAGACCCTGAACACACTGTAGACCTTTCCATAAAATATAGAAAAAAAATAGACATAGACTCAAATCTTCATGCTCCTACTCTTTTCTGGCTGTTTTCACTTTCTTTAGAAGAGTTATTAAATCTGTCAGTGATTATTTACACATCTAACCCTCAATTTCATTGAAGTAAAATTTATTTTCTGGAAGCAGACCTTTGCCCTCTTTCTCCATTGTATCTTTATCTCTTTTTCTTTTTTTCAAAATAATGAAAAGATTTCTCTGAACAGAAAACTTGAGAAAGACCACTTACATTTGTGGCTCAGTTTATGTCTTTTTCTTGCCAGAGCAAGCTGTTGACAGGAGCCCCCAGCTGCCTCGCTCTTCGACACCAGTCCCTTGCAGTTGCCCAGAATCAGCTGCCCTGGCTAATAACTTCTTCAAAATTCGGGATTCTACAGCAACAATCCACTTACCTCATAGGCATAGCCACATGCTCCAACCTAGCTTCTGCCAACAGAATAATCTTATGTTGATTTCGTCGATTTCATTTTGCTTGATTTTTCTGTCGACAAACCAGAAGGCGGAGGAAGAGCACCATCAACTTGAGGTCCTCTTGCAGACTTCAGCACACACTGTCCTGGTGGTCGATGGCCTACGGCTCCCCAGAACTACAGTGGATTCTCCCCAAGATTCATTTCATCCCCTCATGGTAGGCAGGCAGGCACATTTGGCCTCATTTGTGAGGTGCAGAAATAAAACCTAGCACAATTAAATTCCTAAATGGAGAGACAGATTTAACTTGGTTTGTTTCTCTGCACAGCCTGCGCTGTCCTTGGTGATAGATGGCTTGCATGCTGGCTACTAAGTGATAGCAAATAACCAGATTTTTGAATTAATTTGTATTGTTGTGTAACAAATTACCATAAAACGGTCACTTAAGAAAGCATTCACTTATTAGTCTGAAGGTTAGAGCCAGATAAGATCGCCAAGTTCTACACACAGATTTTCACAAGGACAAAATGCAGGTATCAGCTGGAATGCGGGGCTCTGTAAAGGCCCCAAGAAAGAGCACACCGCCCAGGTCAGAGAGTTACTGCAGAATGCAGCCCCATGAGGCTCTGGACTGCACTCCCACTTCCTTATTGCTCTTAGCCCTGGACTGCCTCCTGATTCCAGAGGTAACCCGCTTTCTGCTTCGTGTTAGCCATGCTATTTTCAAACTACTAATGGACACCTGAGTTTTTCTTGAGTTTCAAATTGCTCTATCTTCCTCCTGTGTCATGAAACAGAATTTTTTTTTCTTTATTGAAAGGAACAGTTAATGCTTAATTGTTTGATCAATTTTGCATGCTATATCTGGTAATTTGAACAGCTACTATGAACATAACAATATGGAATATAACAAACATTGTCAATTTCCCATCATATTTTGAAATTGTGTGTTGTTTTTATTAGTTTTTTATTTTCTTTAAAATATAAATGAAAATCTATCTTAGTACTTCAAAAAAAAACTAGAAGTAATTATATAAATTCCTACCAGATAATCCAAGTTCATGTCCTAATTTTTTAGATTCATTGATTAGTAACCTTGATTACATCAGCAGAATCATTTTGCCAAGTATCTTAACATAGTCACTGGCATGATAGCTCATCTTTACAGTTTGAGGAACTGAGTGTAAATATTTTTATTTTATTTTACCTTATTATGTATTTGGTACAGAGTCTCACCATGCAGCTTAGACTTGCAGTGATCCTCCTATTTTCAGCCTCCCCAGAGCTGGGATTATAGGCATGGGCTACCATGCCTGGACTCAGTCACTGGCTCAGCACTACTGGAGGTGGGGCTGGCATGGCATGTGGTGCCAGGGATCGAACCGTGGTCCCTGAGCTTGGCTAAGCAGACACTTAGTTCATTGAGCTGTCTTGCCAATCCTGAGTGTAAATATTTTTGGGAAATGGAAATGTTCTTCTTAAAACTCTTCTTACCACCAATTCTCCACTAAGAAAAGTAAAACATTAGTTTTGTACCATTGTCATACCAATTACTCCAAATTTAGTGTCTTAAAATTCATGAAAGTTTATGAATTTACATTTCTGTAGATTAGAAGATTCTCATCGACCTCAGTGGACCCATTGGATATGGGTCTCCTTGCCAGTATTGGCAAAATTGCAGTTTCTCCTTGAGGCTGCAAGGGAGAAATAATTTCTTTGTCTTTCCAGATTCTACAAGCTACCCAACGCCTTTCACTTTTTTCTTTCCTTATCCAAAACCAGGAACTTTGAATTTTCTGACTATTCTTGAATAAGAATAGTTATGTCCACCTCTTTTTCTGACCACTACTGAAAAACGTGTTCAATTTAAAGATGAATGTAATTAGGTTGGGACTATCTGAAAATCCAAAGCAATCTCTCTCTCTCTCTCTCTCTCTCTCTCTCTCTCTCTCTCTCTCTCTGTCTGTCTCTCTCTCTCTCTCTCTCCAATTATTTTAATGATTTT
>NW_004524767.1:2012896-2015984 GCF_000260255.1 Octodon degus | reverse complement strand
CATCTCCCTGGCCCCAAATTTCAAGTTTATTTTATATTATAAGTCATTAATATTATAGGTAATAAAAAAGAGAAATAAATAACTTTGTAAGATAAAATTAAGTCAGACTCTTTGAAAAAGTCAATAATTTATAACTTAACAGTATACTATTTCTTGAAAACTTATTAAATAGTCAATTAAATCATTATTTTTTATATTCTAGCCAAATTTTAATAAACTTCCTAGATAGTAATTTTGAGGCATCTTTTGAGGAACTGTAATACTTTAAAAGTCCATGATCTTCCTTTTTAAAATTTATACATTTGATACAGAATCTCACTATGCAGCTTAGTGATCCTCCTGTTTTCAGCCTCTCCAGCACTGGAACTTCAGGCAGGCACCAGCATGCCTGGTCTCCGTGGCTGGCTCAGGGAGCCCGTGGGGGAGGGGCCGCTCAGCACATGGTACCAGGGATTGAACTCCAGTGCCTGCGCTTGCCTAAGCAGGTGCTTAGTCCACTGAGCTATCTCCCCAGATCCTATATTCTTAATTTACTATTCTTAATTTCTTTTGAGGCTCAGTTATTCTATTTATAAAATGAAGTTACTGAAAATATATATGTAAAGGAGTGGAGATCAAATGTGATGACTTAAGTAAAACACTATATAATATGTACCTGGTGGGTCTTTTTTAACTGATTTGCGAGATTTAACATATTTATGAGGGAAAAAATTTAAAGAAAAGAAAGAGAGAAGCATAGAAGGAAGAAGGAAGGAAGTACTGAGGGAAAATGGAAAATAAGACAGGAAGAAGATAATGAAGCAAGATGGAAGAAGGGAAGAAGGAAGGAGAAAGGAAGGAACAAGGAAAGAAAAATATGAAAGATAGGGAAAAGAAGAAAGAACAAAGTAACTAGAGAAAAGAGAAAGTTACATTAAAACAACAAATTCCACTTCGAATAAAAGTGTAGAAGAATTTGTAGGTATTCATGGACATGAAGAGAGGCAGAGACTGGTTTAAACAGTGGGAACCATTGGGCTGGGGAGGTAGTTCAGTGGTCTAAGCGCTTGCCTGAAAATACAAGGACCTGTGCTGACCAGAGACCCTGTTCCAAATAAATGAATAAATAAGTAAATAAATAAATAAATGATTTTAAAAAAAAATCAAAGGAAGGAAACTTAGATTAGCATATCTGTGGGAGGGCGCAGCTCATGTCTGAAATTTTAAAAAAAAATCAAAGGAAGGAAACTCTGGAAGCACATAAAGTAGAAGCTTTGCTGTTAAAATTCTTTGACCTGTTTCTTTTATCAATTAAGTTAATAAATAATGTCATAACTATAAATAATAATAATACACATTGAGAAATTTAAAAAAGAAAAACAGAAGTGTTATTTCAAGATGAGTCACACTTTCCCTGGACTGGCCCTATGTGTATCCCCAGCATGACGTACAATGTCTGAGAAATAACAGGAAATCAATAGATGTATGATGCATACAGATACGAATACATAACAAAATTGAAGCACTCATTTTATTTGTTTGACTGAGATTAATGAACCTGAGCTCTAAATAGTTTGTTGAATTTATTCAGACCAATAAGTATCAGAAAAGAAAGGCAGATTTTTCTGTGAACAACTAGTTGTACACTGTATTTGGAATATGTTTATCTCTCTAAATATGCTCCAACTGCAATATTTTATAAGGGTTTGTTGGTATACTTTTCACTGAGGAGATATATCTATAATACAACAAATTCTATGAAAAAAATCTATTACAGGGAAAGTAAAAAGAACACATAAAAGAAACACTGGATTATAATTTCAAGATACTAGAAGTAGAACCAGGTGTGGTGATACACATTTCTAATCCTAGCACTCTGGGTAGCTGAAGTAGAAGGACAGCATGTTTGAGCCCAACACTGTCAATTTAGTGATTTAATGTGACCTTGTTTCAAAATTTTAAAAATTAATTTAAAAAGCCTAGGGCTGTAGCTGTAGCTCATGGTAAAGATCCTATGTTAAATTCTCAGAAAGCAAAACAACAACAAGCAGCAACAACCACAAAAGGAAAAACAAGAAACAGAAGATGAAGTAATCATCCAAATAAATTACCCTCCCCCCAAAAAGATAATCTTAGAGTCCTATTGATAAATGAAAGAAAATGTTAGTTAGCTTTTTGAATTATTTTTCATAATACTGGACCTGAACTTCTGTCTATTGATAATACATTCATTACAAAAAATATTGAAAGGTAGGATATAAAGTAATACTAGTAAAAAAGAATTGTGGATTGAAAAACATTTGAACTTAAGTCAAAGCTCCTATTCATACCACAAAGGACTATCCTAAAATCAGCAGGAAATAAATATAATACTGTAGCCATCTAATGTTTCAAAATGGGTCCTTTCAAAATGATCATGAAGTTGGTGCCATGATTATGAAAAATTTTCCATCAAAACATTGGCAACACGTAACCCAGTAACAGCGAAGCATCTTCTCCGGGCTTTCCTGCAATCCTGCCAGCATTCTGCAGGCTCTTCTACTTTTTTTATAGTATTTTCAACTTACAGATTTTAATTCAGACCAGTTAGTGTATAGTGGGGAGCCAGCACTCACATGGCAGACAATGAACTAGGTGTTCATGTCATAGAACTAGGGACAAGGCCAGCTGTTTAGTCACATGATGCTAGCATGGAAAAGGGGGTAAAACCCTTCAAGTCTGCCTCTGCCTCTAATCCCGAAATGGACCACATAATAGCAGGTCACGTCTTCTTACTCCAGTGACTGCCTCCAAAATGCTGACTACTCAACAACGGGTCTTAGGGAAAAAAAAAAACAGATTTTCCTAGGGCTTTGATTCACATGATCCAAGGGGCAAATGTAACAATTTGAATTTCCTTCCAATTTATGAAATACAACAGTTTTTAATGAAAAAAAAATACTTTGTTACCAGCCAATAATGTATGCTCACATTTCAGTGTGAAAGGGTGGGGAAGACTTGGTAATCATCTCATCAGAAAATACTAATCATTAAGACATCACAAAATGTCACGCTATGAAGCCATTAGTCTTTGTAGGTATTTATCATCTAGAAAAATCATTTTCATATC
>NW_004524767.1:1996454-2002526 GCF_000260255.1 Octodon degus | reverse complement strand
CAAATTCCTTCTTGTAACATACATACTGTAAACATGAACTAATGTGTATAATTTTTATGAAAATTAGGATATGGATATCTTTCTTAAGATATGCACATATCTTAAGAAAGGAAGGATCATTACTCTGCTTTCCAAAAATGATATAGGTAAATGGAAATTTTAACCCAAAATGTGGAGATACAAATGAGATTGAGTTGCATTATTTTGTATTATTATCCAGTTCTTAACTTGTTATTATGAACACAAAATATTCATATTTAGAAAGATTTTTTCCTAATCTTAGGGAATTTTTGAATTCTTTAAAAATAATCAGAATATTCATTCTTCAAATATAATTGCTTATATATTTATGTATCTCACCAAAGATTGATTCTCTCTAATTTTAGAATCTAATACCTTCAAATTATTACTCACACTACAGTTTTAAGATTTATCATGAGAGCCAAGGTGTGAAATTTAGACATTCAAAATATTCTTCTTTCTTATCTTGTACAATATTTACAGTAACTATGAAAATTTCCCTTTCATTGCCTTCACAGTGAATTCAAGAATCACCCACAAGTTCACAGAAAACATTCCTAGGCCAGAGATTTTTTAACATAGGAACCTTGCAAACTTCTTCACAAATTCTTAAGGCAAACTCAAAGCTACTCTGAAGAGCCCACTGCAGTCTGAGGTGTATTTGCATTTTTAGCCTGTCATGCATTCCTAGAAATTTAAGGATAGTTGAGAGTTAAAGCTCACCTAACTGCCCCACACTTCAGGGTGCACATCTGTATTCACAGAGCACCTTTGCTCTTCAGAATTTGCCTAGATGTCTGCCTTTTGCTCTCATTCACTTTCTGTTCTTTACTACCTAATTTGTAGATGATGATGATGATGATGATGATGATGATGATGATGATGATGATGATGATGTTTGTTATTTTGTCACAGGGGATAGAACTCAGGACCTTGCTCTTGCCAGGGAGGTGCTTAAGCCACTGAGCTATCTCCCCGGCCCTACCACCTAATTTTTAACTGCACTGTGCATTCATGTCTTCTCTCTTTGGTAGTGGACACAACCTTCCCTAGTACCCTCACAGATGTGGGACTCTGTGTAATCCTTGCTAATACCAAAATCCATGGTTTTTCTAGTCCTGTATGAATAATGCCATGGAATTTGCATAAAACTTATGTATGTTGTTTCTTAAACTTTAAACATGTCTGTTTATAATTTATGGTATGATGTAAAAGCTATGTAAAGAACTGTTATTCCATATTTTGGGGGAATGATAACAAGAAAGCTAAACTGCTCATTTCGGTGCAGATCCAGTCAATCCCCTTTCCACCTCCTAGTCCCATGTTTTAGACCTGTCATTGGCTGAACTCTGGTAGAGAGCTGGGATAAGAAGGGCCAACTCTGCTTCTCTATCAGATGTAGCAGCCTATGGTAGCAGATTGGTCATCTTCATTCTGTAGTCACGGCATTCTGACTAGGGAATCAAAAGCTCATGTGTACAAAAGCTATACCAGGTATCATTAGCCTCGATATGCCGTTGGGCTTAACATAGGGTTATTTTGTGGAAAAGCAGTTTAACAGAATTGATATGTGCTTCCAGTATTAAATAAGGGAGTGACAATCAAGTTTAAACATAATGACTTGTTTTGCTCACTAGCTGAATGAGTGCAGAAAATGACTCATCAGTTCATAAATTTGTCATAGTGCTGTCTTTGGTGCCAGCCAGCAGTAACATCTAGATGAGCAGCATCATAGCAGGAGGCTCAAAAGATTACAGAAAATTGCTGTTGCAAATGACTACATTTTAAGTTTGTTATTCTTTGGCAAAACAGTGTAGCCATCCAATTGCTAAATCCTAAGCAAGATATTTGCCTCTTCTTGAATTAATTTCAGTTTGTAGAAACAAGATAATTTCTTTGTTCTACATGGGCAAGATGGAAGAGTTACTGAGTTGAACTTTTTTTTTTCTAGAAAAACTGTCTGGCACCCTACTGATGCTAAGTGTGTCATTAACCTTCTACCTGGGGTGTTTATTACCTTAACTTAGACAATATTCACAAATGCCCTTATCAACATAATGAGGTCAAGGCAGCAATCAGAGTCTGCTGTGTTGTCTCTTATTTCTTGAAAGCACACCTGCTTTTTAAAATCCAAATCTATGATGGGGGGGAGGCGGAATTATAGAGTGCTAAAGGAGCTTCATTGTACCAAATCAGTTCTTAACTTTCTCACAAAAAGTTGGATAACTGTGTAACTTATCCGCTGAGCTATCTGGCTGACCCTGGTTTTTCTAATTTTAAACATATCATGTTTTTCATCTTTGCTCAGGTTTTTCATAGGTATTCCAAATAAAACGAATATTCTTATATAAACCTGCATGTCAATCAAAGAGATATTATATCATCCTTTACCACTTAAGATTTTGTGAGTTCATTTTGGAAGAAAAATACCCAGTGTACACATATTTTGAGAAGAAAATAGTTACATTTCTATTTAGAAAGCTATTGCCCTTGGTCTGTGTCTTTATTTGAGTCTTGATTACATGGATATACCATATATAATTTTTCAAAACACTAAAAATTATGAAATGATCATTTTTTGTTTAATCACATATAACTATGTCCCATTTGAAACCATCTATAGCCCTGCAGAGATTTGCATAAATTAATTGTTAGCAAATGCTTTTGGATCTGTGTGCATTTTAAATTCTATATTAGACTTTATTGGAAGCACTTGGGATATGATGGAAGATACAGAAGTCAAAGACCTTGTTTCAAGGAACTTATATTGTAGAGGGAAAGAAGTAAATACAGTGGAAAAAATCAGTAAGATAACATTACATAGAAATTAATCCTGTTAAAAATAATCCCTGAAAAGTTGATATTTGAATAAAGAATTTAAGGAAATGCAGGAAGGCATTACAACCACTAGGATAGTGTGTGGCCTTTGCATGTGATAACGTATGTAGTACTCCCAAAGTATACTGGAAAGAAGAAAGTGGAGAGATGAGATTGGAGAAAAAGCACCCCCCAGGGTGCACTGAGATGGCAATGAGACCAGGTGTGGTGGTGCAGGCCTGTAATCCCAGTGCTGGGGAGGCTAAAAACAGGAGGGTCACTATGAGTGGGAGGTGTGCAGTGAGACCCTGTACCAAATTTAAAAAAAAAAAGAAAGTTTTTTGTATTTCTCCAATATAGAGCTAGTTAAAATGGAAAGATAACAATAGGTTCTATGGCAGTGCTTATTTCCATTTGTAAATAACTCTTTTGATGCTAATCGTTTGGTCATATGTGTCGGTCTCCCTTCAAAGGCTCAGGAATCCTGGATTCATGAGACAACTAAATATTTACGCCTTTAAAACCACTTCATCACTTCAGCCATGATAATTTAAATGGACCTAGAAGAATCATCAAATGTATTTATCATAAAAGGAGGTGGTAAAATTTCACTTGTGTGGGACTCACGATTTCTGCATAATTATTGAGAGAAGTGATGTTACATCAAAGTTAAGCTGCATTTTTCTCTTGATACTTGTATTTTAATAAATAATTATTATTTGTCTTTAGTTTCATTTTTACAGTAAAAATTAGCAATATAGGAGAGGCTACATAGTAGTTTTTGTTTTGTTTGTTCTATTTTCAATGTATCATGATCTTTGAGCCTGACATTTTTAAAGGAAATTTTTAGAATTCAATTTTTATTTATCAGCTCTTTTTAGAAAAATGATAATGTCAATTTGCCTCTTTTGAAATGGCAATATTTCAATGCATATAAATATTACAGATTTAAGTTGGGAGTTTCAAGATGTTATTAACTCTCTAATGGCATCTGTGCAGGTAGAATAGGACAGTATTTATTGAATGACTGAATGAGCTACTATGGCCAGCAACACCGTGTCTTTCAAAAGAGGTTTGTGCAGCTTTATCAATAGGGCAGGATTGGCATTTGCATGTGAAGGCACAGAAAATTGTTTTGTGCAATTATATTTCTCAACAGTGATGATAAATAATTTTCTATGCAAATGTTCCACATAGAAGGTTGATGCTGCTCTATTTGCTGTTTAAATTTCACTGTTTGGGCCTGTCAAACTACTCAAAGCCTCACAGGATCTTGTTTGTGATAGGCCAATGAAAATTTGATGATCCATCCAAATATATAGAGATGTCGTGTTAATGGTGCCATCATTGCTGGAGCTGTCCTTTACACAGAAATTCTTACCCACTAGTAGTAGATGACAGATGTGCTAATTAAGAGACTGAGGCAAAGCCAAGGTTGATGTTCTAATAAGCAGGTCATTAACTCTGGTAATGACCAATTTGAGAAGATGATTGTTATTACAGACTATATTCCATGAGTTATGAGAGCAACAGTATAACTTTGAAACACATCCAATGGTCAGATTGTAATGGGAAGCATTGTAAAACAACGGATACTCTTCATATGTCACCTTACCTATTCATTGCCTTATAGATTTCCAAGGAGCCATTTTATATAAAGGACAACTTATTAAATGCTTAAGCAATTACGTTCATAGAAATAATGGGCCTTTTTTGAGAGCCAAGGGAAAGCCTTTTCAATGGTAATTTCATAATTTGCCTCATGTAAACTTGCTTGTGTATTAGCAAGTCTACAAGTCACACTGAAATAAATTGAGGTAAAAGACATTAGAATTACATCACAAATTTGTTGGAGGGTATTAGGAGTAAATTTGTCCTCTCTTTGAATTAATTAAAAATTTCCTATATAACATCTACAGTAAATTGTTCTTTAAAATATTTCTACCTGAATTTGAATCATTAGAATTTTCTTCTTCATAAGAGAATCCATTCCACTGGGAACAACTCTTCTTTCTATATATTTTTGCTGGCAGAGAACTAATGTTACCAAAAACCTGAATGATCTTTATTACATAAAATTTAAATTTAAAAGCTTACAAATATTTTATACTTTTTCTAAATCTTACCTTTTTAAATTATTGATGCTAGCTAATCATTTTGAAATTTTTAATTACTTCTGAAGTGACATGGCTTGTAGAACTCGATATGGCAACCTTTTTATTTATGTATTTATTTTTGCTACAGAAACAGCTATTTTCCAGATCTTCAGGTTTTGAGTCTCCTTTCATTTTAGAGACTAGAGAAAGCTAAATAAACATTTTCCACTTATCTTTGCCATTGAAAGTGACCATTCTCAGTCACATTGCACAATGATGTATAATCAGAAGTCTGCTACTGGCTTTTTGGAACTATATGCTTCTCTATAATAAGCTCAGTGGTACTCTCTCTCATTATTTTCTCTTGAATATTGACAAAAAAACCTGCATTTGAGAGCACATGTTTCCTGCGTAAGAATGAATTATAAATATTTCCTACATAAGTGTGAATTACCAATATGTTAAATAGGACAAACTAAAAAGTCAGAAATCATCTACTTGCATGAAAATGTGAGAGTGTAGATAAGTCCATGTGAACAACCTCAAAATTTCATAATTGATAAAAACATTCATACATAATGAAGAACCTGCATCAAGTCTTAGTTCCATCTCATGAATTCTTTTCTTCCTAGTACCAGATCTTGGCTTCCCACTCATCTTTATTCTCAACATGGAAAATGCTATGTCCCATTATAAGCTGCTAAGCATTCCCATCAAGTCCTAGAAGTATGAGCCCATCTCATAGATGTCAGATTCTGAGAGTACCTGCCTTCCCATCCTTTTTAATCTCACCATTCCTTGTTCAATTAGAAGCAATAGTCTTAACATCCATGCCATCTCTATACCACTGTGAATTACTGACCTTTGTAAGCTTTCCAAGACCACCATAGACAACAACTGACACTAGGGAACTCAGGAAGATGTTGGGCAGGAATGAAGCATTGTGGCTGTAGTGTGCTCTGAAAACAGGACACTGACTGGAGTCCACATTCCTGTTCCAGGGACCAAGAGCATGAAATGTGCCAGGACCTGCTCTTGCTTAAAAGCACCCATTACAGGAACTTTCTTTAAAAAGGTGAATATAGGAATAGGCAAGCATTTTTAGAAAGCTACC
Organism: Octodon degus; assembly: GCF_000260255.1. Lineage (NCBI taxonomy): Eukaryota > Metazoa > Chordata > Mammalia > Rodentia > Octodontidae > Octodon > Octodon degus. The sequence goes on along the minus strand of NW_004524767.1, from coordinate 1,996,478 downwards.
CAGAGTAATGTTGTCTATTTTATA
>NW_004524767.1:1989549-1996019 GCF_000260255.1 Octodon degus | reverse complement strand
AAAAAAAAAAAAAAAAAAAAAAAAAAAGCAAAAACATGCCAAGAAAACAAGATTACTTAAAGGCAGTGTTGGATGGGAATACAGGTCTCTCAACTCCCAGCAAACTGTGAAGATATTCTTCAAGAGTTACTGAATAATTTTTTTAACTTAATTTGATTGATTTAATTCTTGTTCTTCTCTAGAATGAAAGTCAAAAATATAAACATGTTAAATTAAACTCCAAGGTTAAAAATGTATAACTGATTTCTGCATTCAAAATCCCATATTTTAAAATAAAGTTATTAATTCACTAAAGTGAAAGAGAATGAAATTACTTATTGCTGATAGCATACATTCATTAAAATAACAAACATTTTATTTTCTATTTTTATACAAATAATCTGATCTTTAATGGCCAAACATCATGCTCTGTGGCAATTAATAGTTATATTATCCTTGGGAGTATGGCTCAAAATTAGAAAACGTGTGCTCATCTTCAATTACAGTCAAGGACTGAAAAGACTAATCCATCATTAAAAAATAAGTATCAGTATAGTCAAAAGAACAAAAGAGTACAAACATAGTAAGTGTAATTGTATTTTTTTTGCCTGATTGGTGAGTGCTTACTGTATGACAAGAACCAGTTGAAAAATCTTAACTCGCAAAAAAGTTTCATGCTAATAAACTTAGTCAAAAAACTGTGATCCTCATTTTATAGATGAAGATACAAGAAAGTGACCAACACATACAATGCCACACAAACCAATAAAATGATGCCTTGATCATAAAAAATAACATGTATACTTCAATTTCCTACAACATGAAATGCCACTATGGAATCAGAAAAATAAATGTATTTTCTTGAATATCACTTCCTATTAGGTGATTTCAGTGCTGCCATTGGAAACATGTTTTGGACATTCTTCAAATATATTAAAATAAAAGATAAGAATAGATGTTGATAGCAAATGGGATAGCAGAATGTTGGCAACAAAATTAGAATCATGTTACCAAGATATTTAAAAATGTCTTTCACTTATTTTCAAACACTTGTAGATATAATTCAATAAAAGTGGCCTGTGTTCTCAGCCATCATGGCTCATACACAACCGCATAGCAGCAAAAGCATTCACTGCAGTAGATCACATCCTTCGCTGTCTTTATCTTTTCTATGCCAGAATGTTAAGAAACAAATTAGCCCATCAGTTAAACAATTGCTCTTTTGATGTGATTCCAAACATTAGCATGTGCCACTATTAAGTTAAATTGTCCATTTTCACTGAACTGGCTGTACTTTTTTCTGTATGAATTTATCTAAATGTAAATCTTGTCAATATCACCAGAAAATACTCATTAATTCATTCCAAGTATGGAAAATACTCTTTGGGTGATACGAAGAACTTGAAAAGTCAACTAGAAATCATATCATCTTTGTAAGACTAATATTCTTTTAGAGAGACAAACCTGTATGAATATTCATCATTTTATAAATTATGATAATTTCTTTAAGAGTGATGCTAGATGATAATGAAAAGCCAAGGAGCAAAAATTAATTCAGATTAGTGCAAAAGATTGGATTCCACATACTTTGTAAATAAAATGCATACTTAAAATTATCTTGACTGTCCCTAAATAACAGTGAAGACTTTTTTAGGGAGAGAAGGAGAGAGAAAATGATTCTGAGAAGTGAACACTGATGAGAGTGAGTGGTTTACATAAAAATGTAACAAGGAAAATAGAAACAAAATATTAAGTTTTAAAAACATAAGAAACCAATAACATTTCTTAGTAAGAGGTCAACATACTTGGAAATGCTTTATTCATAGAAATATCCCACATTTCCTCATTTTGAATACCAGTAGATCAGCTGGAAAAAAAGATGATTGCTGCAAATAATCTGGGTGGGAAGTAGCCACAGACAAGCAGTGGTGTTATCAGAAGGACCAGATCAGTGTGGCAGCTTCTCTGTGCGTTTTTGTGTACTGACGTGGCCACTGTTAAAACTGTGCAATAGGCAGGGATGGTTCATTTTACATAATCTTACCTGTGGAGCTTAAGTAATATGCAACTAGCAGAATGTACAGGTAAGTAGAAAGCAATGGCTCAGTTTATGAAGATCTGCAAAATGATTCGTACTATACAGTGGAACAGATCTGTTCATTTGTGTCTTCTCAGGCAACCAATCAATGAAAGATGTGGCCATTTTGGTCAATTACAGCACAATTGCTTATTTTTTCTGTATGAAATTTACCATTGACTACAACAGAGTCAATTACCAACTCTTTTTTAAGATCAAATCTCATTTATAATGCTTTGAATAATTAAATATGGGAACTAAACTAAGACGTAAGTGTTCCTAGATTCACACAACTATTTAATGATTTTATTGTGATTTTAATAGTAATTGACAAAGACATACATAACTCTGAACAAATAACAGGATCAATTTATCACAGGAGATTCTCCCTTCCAAAAGGTCCAGCAAATGCTGTGTACTATAAATACGTAGGGTCGATTTCATCAGTCCGTGATCTTCCCATCACCTCGGCTTTACTCATTTTAAGAGACAATGCAACTGACACCATATGCACCATTTAGTAAAACAAGTTGTTCCACAGAAAGAAAGAGAAGGAATAAAAATGTTTATTTAAAGAAATATTTTAAATAAATAGATTCTAGATTATTTCTATTCTAAAAGTGAAATAGGAATCATGAAGTTCTCTTTACTCTCCAAAATGTCTTTTGCAAAGATTTAAGTTTAAAGAGGCCTTTTCCATTGATTCTAATCATCTCAACTTTGGGAAAATAAAGTCAAAGATGAATTATCCAGTGTATTTTTCTCTTCTCTGTACTTCCTACAGAAACAGGGTTATCTTAGGATATGCCCATTTTAAAAAATCTTTTATCAAGAACCAGCAGTAGTGCTAAAATAAACATTTTAAAGAAAACCAATGTTACAAAACATCTTTACAATTATAAATCATTATTAAGATATTTATTGGAGTTTTTCAAACATTTTTAATCCTCTTTCATTTTCACGAGTTTATCTGAATAATAACGTCTAGAAAATGACATTTTCTAATAAGTTATAAGCACTCACGTGAGCCTAATTAAAACTTTCATTGACACATTGGCCTTTAGGTATTCAACCTGCGTTCTTCCAGGAACACTTTGGAAACTAAACATTATGCCACCTCCCTTGCTGTTCCTAATTTTTAATGTTAACCGAACACTTTAAATCCTGTCAATAAAATGTGTTTTATAGAACACATGAGAAAATGTGTATAGTGTGAGAAAGTAGCAGCAGTTCCAAACAGGATTACGGAGATTCATTATTGGAATTGAGATGTAGAAGACTAGCAGTTCCTTCTGAGGCATGACTCTGTTAGGAATTCTCTTGCTTTACACTGAATCTTTCCTAACTTAGAATGCACATGATAATTCCCTTTTTATAAATGGAGAAATTCAAGTTCAATTCAATAAACTCTCCATCCATATTAGTAACTGGTAAACCTTGGGTCTAACCAAAGCTTAAGGCTCTGTTACTCAGACTCCTAAACCTTAAGATGTATTACTTTGTACTAAAAATGAACAATCCAAGGAATCATAACAAATAACAATGAAATACATGTATATCAGCTTTTTAGGGACTTATGCTATAAACTACTCTGAATGTCTACTCTAATATTGTCTCTTTCATTTGTATTTTTTCAAAATTATTTCATAGTAAAAACTATGAAAATTAGTGGAAGACAATGATGTTCCTTGAAAATGTCTCTCTTTCACTATCTGGCTATTCACCACCAATGTTCCCTCTGCCCTGCCTGTCTCAAATTATGGGTTCTCCTTCTTTTCACATTTGCTTCCACATGTTGCTATTCTACTCAGTTGTTTTTCTCTATCGTCTTTCCTTTGTCTGAATACATGTCTGAGAGGTTTCATGTATATTCAACTCTTTGAGTTCTAAATCTTTTTCTGCAGCTCTAATATTTTTCTAAACTCCTCACTTAAGTCATAATTCTAAATGCCTACTAAATATCCAATGCCCCACACACTTAAACCTCTCAACAGCTCTTAAATTTAGTCTTATACTAGATTACAGCTTCAATCTTAAAGGTTTGCTGCTCTTCTTTTCCCTATATTAGTCAAATCTACATCCGCATTTCTCCAAGACATAAGACAGAACTCTCTAAGACTCGTGCTTCTCTGTCATTCCAATATCTAACTAGTGACTAAATTATGTTATTTTTCCTTCTATTTACATATGAACCCAAGGTTTCTATTGATTTTCTTACCTCTTCAATGCTACCTCAGTGAGGTGCTCTGATATTTTTTACCTAGATAAACAGCCTGTTTTTCTACTTCCACTCTCTTCTATTCCCAAGATGCCTACCTACTGAGTTTTCTTTCTTTTTTTATTTTTGTATTTTAGGGAAGATCTACAGGGTATTCAGGATCTCAGTACTAGATCAGACTCATAATGATCTGCCTGTTTACAGCATCCCAAGAGCTGGGATTATAGGTGCACAGCACCATGCCCAGTATCAATCTCAGCATGCCCCTGGGGCAGGGCTGGCATGGCAGGCCCAGGGTTCAAGCCCCTGGCCCCTGCCCCGGCTTGCAGGAGTTTTATTCCACTGAGCTATGTAGATAATTATAAAACTCAGATCTTGTCTTGATTTTAGTTTGGTGAAAATTTTGATCAGACCATTAGTCACCTTGAGATCCTTTCCATAGATATCCAGTTTCCTGAACAGCTGCTTTTTGTTCTATCCTGTTCCATTCTTCCATTAGGAATCTACACTGACCTTGTCAGTTTAGACTAAGAATCTGTTTAAGAAACAAGTAAAATAGGATCTCTTGCAGAAATCTTTCCTTGAAAATACCAGAGTAAATATTTTTTCTGTGTTCTTGTCACAGTGCTTTGTACAAACCTCTATAGCAGTACATAGTTTCATTTTTTGTTAGTTCCAGCAATTATTCTATATGCCCTGTTTTAATATTTTTAACTCCAAAACATTGACCAGAAGAGCATCTAAAATTGGTAGATTATATTGATGAATGAGTTGGAAATGGAGGGAAATCTCTGAACTAAGTTGCATCTCATACTACCAGTATCTTAGCAGTACGGAGAATGACCTTCAAAGCCATATAAAATGCAGCAGTTATTCACCATAATGTTAGTGACTTCAAACCATACACATTTGCTGTTGTATACATAGTGTGGGTGCAGGAGTTTGAGCCTGTCTTACTGCATCTTGTGCTTCAGGGACTTTCTAAAGGTACCATCAATGTGATGGCTGGAGGTAGAACTGCCTACCTGAGGAGCAAACCATTTATATTAGTGAGTTTTCCCATTGCTGGGACAAAATACCAGACACTAATAAATTAAAGGAGAGATTTACTATGGCTCATGGTTTCATTGTCCATATCTTGCTAGCTCCAAAGCAGAAACAGCACAGAGGAAGGATGAGAGTGAACAAAGCTGTTCAACTCATGGTAGCCAGAAGCATAGAGAGAAGTGGGGAGTGGACAACAAAATTAAACCCTTTCAGGTCAAGCCCCTAGAGTCCCACCTATTCTGACCAGGACTGACCTCCTAACAGCAAGTTTAGCTCTGGACTCCAATGAATTGACTAATCCAGCTGTGTGTGTAGAATTACCATGGCCCATTCATTATGACAGAACCGCAGCCCTAGACACAGACTTTTTTTTTAGATCATTTAAGCATTTTAGATCCAAATCACAAAATCATCTATTTCTAAGTCTATGTGGTTGCTGGCATGATTTAGTCTTTCGGGGACTAAGGATTTTTGCTGAAATTTCTTCACTGATTGTAGGTCAGAAGCCACCTTTATTTCTTTGCTATATGAACCTCCCAAACATGGCAGCTTCTTGCAGCAAAGTTAGGCAACAAGAATATGTCAGCAAGACAGAATCCACAGTGCTATGCAACCTAAATCATGGATGAGACAACCTAACATACTTGTGTATCATGAGGTAGCATGACTAGGCAACCCTACATTCAAAGAAAGAAGTTGTGCTAGAAGATGGGTGGTTAACAGAATTATAAAAATGATCCCCACATGATTCTACCCTTTATCATCCAACATTGATCTACAGGCTGATATAAAAAAGCTTTGAAGATGCTATTAGATTTATTAATCAATAAATTTGGTCTGAGTACTAAAGATTATCCACCTGAATCATCTAGGTGGGCCTAATCTTAGTTGCATGAACCTTTAAAAGACATGAATTGACTGGCTTGTATCCAAAGGAAGAGGAACAGCAGCAGGAGGAAGAGGAGGAGGGGGAGGAAGAGGATGAGGAATAGGAGGAAGAGGAAGAAGAAGGAGGAGGAGGAGGAAGAGGAGGAGGAAGAGGAGGAGGAGGAGGAAGAAGAAGAAGAAGAAGAAGAAGAAGAAGAAGAAGAAGAAGAAGAAGAAGAAGAAGAAGAAAGAAGAAGAAGAAGAAGAAGAAGAAGAAGAAGA
>NW_004524767.1:1986941-1989449 GCF_000260255.1 Octodon degus | reverse complement strand
GAAGAAGAAGAAGAAGAAGAAGAAGAAGAAGAAGAAGAAGAAGAAGAAGAAGAAGAAGAAAATAATAATAATAATAATAATACACATAATAGTTGAAGCAGGAAAGACCAAAGAGATTCCACCTGCTGTTGCTGGATTTGAAGACTGAGAAAGGGAGATATAGGGTGGGTAAAGCAGGCAGCTTCTAGAAAATTAAAATGTTCCTGTTTTATAGCTAATGAAGAAATGGAGACCTCACTCTGTGTATTGATTACTTTCCTCATGGCTGGAACAGAATTCCCAACACTCTTAATTTAAGGACAGGTTTATTTGGACTCATATTTTAGAAGTTTCTGGACTTGTTTGGGTGGCTGGCTACAAGCAGAAGTAGCATGGTGGAAGGGTCCAAGCAGAGGAAAGGTGCTCCTATCATAGTAGCCAGGAAGCAGAGAGTGAAGAAAGGAATGAGAAAGGTCATGTGTCAGTGCCCCACCTACACTTATCAAGCCCACCTCCTAAGAGCAAGTCAGCCATAACACTTTCATAATTCACTCACTTTTCCAAGTCCCAGCCTAGGAGCTTATGACATTCTTGGGGGACATCCAGATATAAACTACAAGAGTCTCATAGTATATAGTGATAGGAACAGACTCAAGTTAACAATCTTCAGCAACTTCCAGGTAAAAAGCAGAGGCCTTCCTTAAGGGAAGAGAAACACCTAGACCTTTACTTCATAGATAAAGATTTCAGATTTCAGTTTTGAAAAGGTGGATTTTCCTTATGGAGTCTAGAAATCAAATGATCCTAATAGGCTTCACTCACTCACTTTTTATCCGGTGAGATTTCCAGCACAGCCATTATGTTCAGACATTCAGGGAGAGGAAATTGTAAGAGAATATATTTGCTTTGCTTTAAACTACACACATGGTTATTTGTTAAGGCATCAATAGAAAACTAATATGTTTATTTTAGGAAGTGGGAATCATTAGGCACTATTTTAGGACTTGTTAGAAAAGAAAATGTAAAGTGGACGTGATAATAGTAGTATGTAATTCTTAGGGTTGGTGTGGAGAGTAAGCCAGTTTATATATGCAGAAAAGTGTGATGTGGAGAACATACATTCCCTGTTGTCTATGAGAACTATTTCTAGATTGTTTTTTTCTTAAAACTTGTATGAATAATAATTTTACAAGTAAAATGAAGAGATTTGTGTAATAGAATACTACATATTTCAAACAATTTTATATATGAATAAATCAGGCAATACATGTTCAGTTCTGAAAAGAGGCCAGCTAGTGTATTTATTATAGTGTAACAGTAAAAATGGAAGTGTATGTGTCATTCACTCCTATCAATATAACTTAGTTCAACTAAAAAAATTCTCAGATGAAAAGTTAGAGTTGAACTACTGATTTATTTTTTAGTTTATGTTTGACTTTCATATTGTTTTGATAATTACTCTACAGGAAAAAAAATTGCATGTCTTGTCATTTCCAACTGTTCTTTGATTTGTCTCTATGATTTCGGCCTTGCATAGTTTTATATTTGATCTTTCATTTTGTAATATTGAACTATATTTCATTCCTTCTTTTACATAAATTTGTCTTGTCAGTTTTTCATAAATTTTGTCTTGTCAGTTTTTCATTAATTAATTAATATTTCTGTTTTTCTTTCTGAATCTTATTCTTATTCTTTATTGAACAACATAGAAAACACTTAGGAGTCTTGAAAAGAAGAAAGATCAATTAATTTGTGTGGATATAAGTATTTTTTCTCGATAAAACTTTTTTATAATTTGAAACTATTTAAATTTCACTGTGGAAGTATATAACACTATTTTAAGTTATTTCAGCTATTTCATTGCATACAATCATTGTTCTAGAATCATACTTAAAACATACTACTTAGGACATGGAAAAATTTTGTATTTTTCTGTAAGCAGTTCTCAGTTATTATTATTGTTATTATTATTAGTTCTCATTAGTCATTGATTTTTATGACTTCAGAAATTATTTTTATATATTTTATAACAAAAAATTTAAAAAATGTGTTTTATTTCTGCCTTTGCATTATTATTGAATCTAGTTTGTTTTTTTTAAATGCTATGTATTTGGTACAGGGTTTCACTAAGCAGCTCGGACTCAGAGTGATCCTCCTGTTCTCAGCATTCCCAGCACTGGCTGGGATGACAGGTGTGCTCCACCACACCAGGACTGGGTTGCCAGCTCAGTGCAGATGGGGCCCAGCCTTCCAGGCCTGCACTACCAGGAATGGAACTCCAGCACCCATGCTTGCCTAAGCAGGCACTTAGTCCACTGAGCTGTCTTACCAGTGCATAAAATCTAGTTTTAAGGAAGTGTTTCTCCAGGCTTTCTCACTGAAGAGACTACTTCTATTTCATAGCATCATCATCGTCATAGTTATTGTCTTACTGCTGCTGTCACCAGCAAATAGTCCTGGCTGACAGTTTGCCTATATAACTAACCCAGAAGTCCCTGTTATTTGTGTATCTTAAGCTTGTCTAAAATT
>NW_004524767.1:1970926-1977353 GCF_000260255.1 Octodon degus | reverse complement strand
CTCACAGACATAGAGAAATCATTCCTAAAATTTATCTGGAACAGGAAAGACCTAGAATAGCAAAGGCAATTCTGGGCAATAAAGACAAGGCAGGAGGCATTACCATTACTGACTTGAAATTGTACTACAAAGCTACTGTGATAAAATCAGCATGGTACTGACATCAAAATAGACCTGAGGATCAATGGAATAGATTAGAAGATGCTGAAGCTCCTACTAACACACTCAGCCACCTTATCTTTGACAAAGGGGCCAAACATACTCACTGGAAGAAAGATAGCCTCTTTAATAAATGGTGCTGGAAAAACTGGCTCTCTACATGCCGAAAACTCAAACTTGACCCAGGTCTATCATCATGCACTAAACCAAAGTCAAAATGGATTAAATATCTAAACATTAAAGCAGAGACACTCAATCTCCTGGAAGATAAAGTGGGAGGAACCCTTGAAGACATAAGGGTAGGCAAAGAGTTCATGAACAGAAATAAAATCGCATGGGAAACAGTTGAAAGAATTAACAACTGGGTCCTGCTCTTACTGAGAAGCTTTTCATTTCAAAAGAAATTACCAACAAATTGAAAAGGCAACTCACAAATTTTGAAAAAATCATGACAAATAAGTACTCAGACAAAGGTCTGCTCTCTAGAACCTATAAAGAACTAGAAAACACTAGGGCCCCAATATTTAAAGACCCAATCCAGAAATGGGCATCTGAGATGAACACACACTTCTCAGAGGAAGAAATTAAAGAAGCAAATAAATATATGAAGAAATGCTCCACATCACTAGCCATTCGTGAGATGCAAATTAAAGCCACATTGAGATATCATCTCACCCCAGAAGGAATGGTTATCATAAAGAAATCACCCAACAACAAATCTTGGAGAGTCTGTGGGGGAAAAAGAATTCTTCTTCACTGCTGGTGGGAATGTAGACTGGTGCAACCTTTATGGAAATCAGTATGGAGATTCCTTAGAAAAGTTGGACTGGAATTCCCCTTTAAACCAGCTATTCCTCTACTGGGAATTTTCCCAGAGGATCTGAAATCATCATATCTTAGTGATATATGTGTGCCTATGTTTATAGCAGCATAATTTGTGATAGCCAAATCTTGGAAATAACCAAGATGCTCATCACCTGAGGAATGGTTGAAAAAGATGTGATATTTTTATACAATGGAGTATTATTCAGCTATTAAGCATGATAAACTGCAAGCCTTTATATTGAAATGGATGACACTTGAACACATACTCATAAGTGAAATAAGCCAGACACACATGTGTAAATATCATATAGTCTCCCTAGTATAAAAACTCAGAGGAAGAAATTCAAATAGAAAGATATAATACAAATAAAAGGAAAGCAGGATCTCAAGGACTTAACTAATCAAGAGAGAGAAAGGTGAAGAGATAGGAAACATGACAATATCAAGGCACACAGTTATATGTAGAAGATGAGCAAGGCAATGATCCTGAGAATCTTCAGAAGATTTTTTAATCTAGCAGTTAATTGGAAAGATTCTCACCCTGACTAACTATATATACTGATTCCTGTGAACTAAGCTACTGCACTGCAGTTGGTAATTTGCATTAGTAGTTTCATGCTTGGAGTGCCTGTCATTCTGTTCTACTGAATATGGGCTGCTTGTCATGACATGCCAGTTGCTACTATGATGTCTCTCAGGTATATGGTTGTTCAAGAAGAATGGGGTGGTGAAGGAAAGCAAGAGACAGGAAAAGGAATATTGTGGGACTATCCTACTTCAAGGTTGTATATGGTGAAATTTTCGGACTTATGTACAAACATGAGAAGTATATAATTCTTTATGCCTATTTTTTAAATATATTCTAATTTTTAAATGTTTTTATCATATTTTGTAGGGACTTAAAGTTCAACATATCAATACTTGATGAAAAATTCCTGTTCTATATTATGTCTAAGATGTTTGATATGCAGACAGATATTGATGTTAAGCTTAACAGCCTAAGTTGTTCGATAATAACAACAAGTTTGTCTTCCGGATGGTTAAGCTTAAGTTTTCAGACCAAAATTATTGAAAAATGAGGGCTGCAAGGAAAGCCAACATTTTGGCCCTAGCCTTCTAAGGTCAATTAAAACTCGGGACATATGAGAACTTGTACTGTCACGCCATGTAACTCAGTAGTTTACCAAATTGTCTGATCAAGAAGATTATGGAGCAAAAGAGGAAAGTGATTGATGATGTAGAGTGTGCCTAAGGAGAGTCACATGGAGCGAAAACACTCTCTCAGGCTTTCGCAGAGAGCACATTGGCCAAGCAATGGCCGTGACTCATCCACATGGCTGGCACTGACAAAAGTTCTACAATATGAGGTACAGGATCTCAGGATAAATCCTGAGGGGATTTCACTGACCTTATCAGACCCAAAAGCTACAACTCTTGTTGCATATGTCCTGCTTTACCTTGCTCTTAACCATCCAGAAGAAAAGTATAAAAAAGAAATATAAGAAATAAAGCCATGCTGTTATGTTGAGCTGCGTGGGACTCAGGTCAACAATTTCTGACATTGCCGGTTAAGTGGAAGACCCAATACTATTATGGAGTACTGGACTGTTTTTAAATATTTTGCTGAGTTTATACACCTATAATATTCAAATAACAGTACTTAACAAAAAAAGGGCATACAGATCAATATCCATTTTGTATCTGTGTATTCAAAGTGGTCAGGATATATATATAGTTACATTCTCTTAATGAATAGAATGATTTGTTCTAATGGTGTTTGTAAATAGGATCTCAAGTCTGCATTTTGTACAACAATTAACCACTTAGAAGAATGTATGCAGTGTTTTAATTATTGAAACTGTCCTACTGATTTGATTTGAAACTGTCTCACTGCTATTTTTTTATCAATAAAATTATTCCAAAAAATAGAAGTCCGTTTTTTAGTTAGATTAATATGCATATAAATTGAAAAAAATCAAACTACACATATACCAATTTTCCAGTGGGAAATATATGCTGTACGTTCTTTGCCCAGTGGTGTGCTGCCTTCAAGATTTTGATGGTGTTCATTAAACATCCCTTCAAAATATCCACAACTGAAAACCACCTTGACATAGCAGCTCTGGACATGTAACTTCAGAACCATCTTGACTAGACACTAGACCCTTTCACATTTCACCCCCATACATTACTGGAGGATCTTTCTTATGTATTTGATTCCTTTCCTCAGGAATATCAAAACAGAGATGATAACACTTGAATGCTGTCATGCATTGGCTTGTCCAGCCCATTCAGTAAAGTGCTGTTTCACGGCAGGGTTTCCATCCAATTACCTTCTTTTCTCCAATTGGCTTTTTATACTCTCCTAAGTACCTCCAACTGATAACTTGTAAGATCACCTACTCAGTAACAGGCCCTGGCATTTCCCAATTCCCATCTACATCACATTCATTGCCAAATTAATCTTCGTAAAAAGAGTATTGTGAACATGGCACTACAATTTTCAGAAAACTTCAATTTCCCATAGAATATATGTGTGTGTTTCTTCCCAGGAATTCAAAGTTCTCCCTACTTCATCTATGTCTAACTGCTTTAATGTTACCTTTCACTGCTTCTTGTTAGTTATATCTTTCTAGTAAAATAGGCTAAGTTCCCATTTCCTGAAATTCACTATATTTTATGTGTCTTCTTTTATTCTGTCCTACTTAAATTTTTTTTCTCTTATCTTTAACTTTCCAAGTCATTTAATATCTGGTTCAAATCTCACATTAGTAACAAGCCATGGCCTAAGTGAACCCTCCTTCTTTCATTCTTATTATTGAATTATAGTCTACTTCTGTTAGGGCTGTTTGTATTATTTTCATATATTCTAGCTAATATCTTTGGATAATACATCGTGGCTGTTCTACCATGAGATAGGTATAAAAACTCTGTATAAATCCTGGTACAAGTAGGTGGAAACCTCAAGTCTAAGTAAAATTTTCAACTATTCTACTTCATAGAAATATGACTATGTTACCTAGGTATATCTGTCTCCATTTGTATCCTAAAAAATCGATATGCATTCAAAGTTAAACAGCTGCTTTAACACATTCATAGTACAGCTGTTCTCAATCCTTATAAAACCACAATAGCTATCATTTTAAAAGCTACATTGGATCCTGGTTACTTTAATTTCCCAATGAAAATATTTCTTTTGGAACTTAAGGGTCAACAAGCTTTTCTTTTCCTTTTCCAATCATATTCATTGCATATTAGATTATCTTGCCATTGACTTTCCTATATAAGAAGCAGTGGGATTACCTTCCTGGTCAGCCAGCGGTCCACCTTGGCACATGTTTACCAAACAGAACAATAAGTAGCTTCAAAAGCAAAGTACATCATCCCCCTACAGGAAAGGGATGTTCTCAATCACACATGAGCAGTCTGGGTTTTGCTTGGGTAGGGATTTTATGTCCAGAGCCACCTGAAAGGGCAAATTATTTCTCATGCCAAATTTTATAGGATGCAACTGACCAATTAAAAAAACAAAAGAGTCAGCAATTGTGTGTGTCCCTTCAGGAGACATAATGTCAGCAAGTTATCCTTCATTGCAGTTTTAACACACCATTAGGCAGTGTCCGTGCTCAGATGGATGCTGCTGCGGCTTTTCTCTGTTATCACCAGCCCTGTGGACACTAGATCAGCAAAAGAGCACCCACTGGCCCAGTAACCCCAGGCAGTGGCACACATCACTTGGAAAAACACTAAACCTGGAACTGGATTACTTGTTAGAATTCTTAACACTACTACTCAATTTTATTTTAAGGCTATGAAATGCAGGGAGAAAGAAGACAGATAAAGAAACAACTACAGCTGAGCACATGTAGTGAGATAAAGCAAAATACTAGAGCTTACTCACAAGTCAGAGGAGTTTATGGGTTTGTTCAGTATCTGACTGGTTATTGAACTATTTCTGCTCATTTATCCTTTGTTACTTGTGTGCTTATCCACTAGCAGTCGACTAGATCAAGGTTCTTCTGTGTTCCTGTTCATCTTCTCCTGAACAAAACCTAAAATCCTTGTATCACTTATGATGCCTTTCTCTTCAATCTATAATATATAATACTACAGCGATATGGAAGGCACAGATTTTATGGAACAGAATTACTATTACTATCACTTATGATGCCTTTCTCTTCAATCTACAATATATAATACTACAGCAATCTGGAAGGCACAGATTTTATATAACAGAATTACTATTTTGAGATGTTTAATAAACAATTTTCTTACACCAAATTAATTTTCAAAAGCTCCAAGTTATGTAGCTAGTCTGCAACACTCATGATCTCATGATTCCAGTCATGAGCTTTATTAGAAAGGAAGTTTTTAATGATTTCCAGAGCTTTGTTCTAAGAAAGTTTAAGGTGAGTGTAGATGTGTAAGACAAATAGAAAGCTTTGTCGTCAGTTGTAATCTATGTTCTGTATCCAGTTCAATGGATTCCAAGAAAAGGTCCAAAAACTCCAAAATTGGAATAAAAGACATACAAATTTTTACCATTGCTAATACCAATCACTGCAGACCAGTTACTATGAAAATAAATTAGATATCCAAAATAGAAATGTTAATACAGAATTTTTTTTTTTGGGGTGGGAACCGTGGATTGAACTCAGATCCTTGCTTTTGCCAGTCAAATGCTTATCCTACTGAGGCATCCCCCTGGCCCCTAATACAGAAAATTTTTTAAAACTTTCAAAATAAACATGAAACCAATAGGAACAGGAGTTTAAAAACCAAGTCAATAATCAAGGAAAAAACTTAACTGAAATGCCACTTTTTCATTTGTAATTTTAATATATATTCCTTTAGGATAATTTCCACTATTTGTGAAGACAGAGCTCAGAAAAAATTAGTATATTTCTAGTAAAACTTAGTTACCTTCATGTTATTTTTAATATTTTTACTTGATTTTAGTAACCTGTGAAGAATCATAGATTTTTGGAATTGTATAAAACAGTTTTGTACCAAATCTTTTTTTTTCTTAATTTTACCATGTTACTTTTAAATAAGTACAGTTTATTTTAAAAAACAGATTGGTCTTGTCCCAAATTTTCTGATCAAAGAGATTATGGGCCAAAGAGGAAAGTGATCGATGATGTAGAATGTGCCTAAGGAGGGTCACAAGGAGAGAAAACATTCTCTCAGGCTTTCACAGAGAGTACATTGGCCAAGGAATGGTCGTGACTCTGACAAAGATTCTACAATCTGAGTCACAGGATCTCAGGATAAATCCTGAGGGGATTTCACTGACCTTATCAGACCCAAAAGTTACAACTCTTGTTGCATAGGTCCTGCTTTACCTTGCTCTTAACCATCCAGAAGAAAAGTATAAAAAAAGAAATATAAGAAGTAAAGCCATGCTGTTATGTTGAGCTGTAGGGGACTCAGGTCAACAATT
>NW_004524767.1:1968605-1970826 GCF_000260255.1 Octodon degus | reverse complement strand
AGCTATACAGTTTGAAATGAGAGGATAATATATCAATATTATATCTTTGTTTGAATGCCTTTATCAGTCTTGGTAGCTTTCAAGTCTGTTATTCCTCTCCCTTCATATCAGACCAATGTGAGAGACCACGCCCTCATCTTCCACTGGAAACAGGACAACTGTGCTGTCTGGTGCTGACTGGGAAAGTGGTTAAGGGGTGTGGGTGCTGTGTAGTGGAGTTTTTCTCAGTACCAAAATGGTCTTAGCCTGTGATACAATTGATTCTTAAGCTACTTTTATATATGGAAGTCTAAAGTGGACACATGAAACCCTAGCATTGGGAGGAGCATCATTTTATCACTAATGTAGAAGTCAGTCCAAGAAATTTTAAAAACGTCTATGTATTCAGAAGCTCTCTCTTAGGAGAGAGTTTAAAATCTGAGCCAACTATTTCTAAAACAAGTAAAGTTCATCATTAAGTGTGTAAGCCCCTCTGTTGGTTAGGTCATCCATCACTGCAAAATATTCTTCACAGCATTTATTAAAATCTGCTTGGATGGCTATAAAAAGGACACTGATTCAGTGGATTAAAGAAGTGATTTTTGTTGCAGTTCTAAGTCTGAAGAGTTCAGGATCCAGCTATACACAGGCTGATTCTCTCCCAGGGCTTCTTCTCTTCATCTGTAAGTGGCTGCCATCTTGCTGTGTGCCCACATCCTCTTTTTAAGGATTTCTCTCCACCTTTTTTTTTTTTTTTACTATAAGCATTCTAATATCAACAGGAAAGCCATGCTTTCACGATCTCATGTAAACTTCATTTCTCTGAATGTTTCTGCCTATAACTACCATAGTGATTAGGGTTTTGACGTATGAATTTGCAGGAAACATAATTCAATCTATAGTATCATTGTTAAATTGTTCGGTATTTTCATCAGAAATACTTACTATTAGTGTCTTGCTGCAAATAGCTTTGCTGTCATAAGAAAGAAAAAGCATTTCAGTACAGACCTTCAAATTTAGACAGGGCCTCAGAGTAGTGAGATCATTCATTTCACTACATTCTCATTTATATAAATGACTGGAACAATGTAAAAGGAAACTGTAAAAAGAAATGAACATAGAGCTAGCCAGGATGATCTTAAAAGGTTTGGGAAAGCTTCATAAATACAGTTATATGGCAATCAAGTATTTTTCTGACAGATGTATAATATGCCATTTGGCCTATAGAAGATATCTATGGTCATTTCAAAAATCAATTAGACATAATTGCAATATTTGAAAAGAAGTGAACTATAAAACAGCTAAATTAAATTTGCTAATATCTAAAACACATTATGAAATACTTTGTTTAACATGCAGCCCATATAATTTCATTCGAAATATTCTTTAT
Organism: Octodon degus; assembly: GCF_000260255.1. Classification (NCBI taxonomy): domain Eukaryota; kingdom Metazoa; phylum Chordata; class Mammalia; order Rodentia; family Octodontidae; genus Octodon; species Octodon degus. The sequence goes on along the minus strand of NW_004524767.1, from coordinate 1,969,457 downwards.
TTTTAATCATAGTATCAGGTGATGGTGCCAACCAGATCGCATCAGGAAAGAGTTCAATGGGTGCTGCTGTGTCTGTGAGTCCTGTAGGTTCTGAATTATGGTCAAGTCGCTGAGGTGTAAAGAGGAGACTGCTGGCAACTGGGATGAGCAATCCTCGGGAGGAAGGGAGTGCAATTCAAGCTACACGCCTAGTGTACAACGACTTACTATTATAACCAGCATTTACCAGCTGTCATAACTTAGCAGCAGTAATTGAAAGTCTACTTTGAATATGCATGCTTCTGTCCAAGGCAGTCACAATATAAGTATTAACAATATTAATTGCATATTATTTATTTAGTTATTATGTATTTAGTATAAGATATCACAGCTCAGGCTCACACTAACCCTCCTGTTTTCAGTCTCCCAGGGCTGGGATTACAGGCGTGAGCCATTGTACCCAGTCTTGGTGGCCAGCTCAGCATGCCTGAGGGCAGTGCCAGTGTGGCATGTGGTACCCCAGATCAAACCTCGTCCCTGTGCTTGCCTAAGCAGGCGCTTAGTCTGCTGAGCTATCTTGCTGGCTCTTTTTAATAATAAGTTTTAGAACTTCAGATATTAAAAAAACTGAGAGAAGGATTGATTCCACTTTTAAATTATACATTTCAAAAATGGGTTACATTTTTAAAATGGTAAAGTAAATATGTATACATTGCAACATATACAGCATATGACAAAATAATAAATAGTACATGCATACAAGTGTACACATATATAAATATATGTTGTAAATCAAGATTGAGAGTCCTCATATCATCAATAGTCTGTTAATAGTCTTCTTTTCCTGTTCATATCTTTAATATTACACCCAAA
>NW_004524767.1:1964982-1968505 GCF_000260255.1 Octodon degus | reverse complement strand
TACTCAAAATTATCAGTTTTTCCCCTTTAATTTTTATTTTTAATATTTCTCCATTAAAACTAGTCAGAACCTGTTTAAAGCAAAACTAAATCAGAATGCATGATTAGAACATTTTATAACAAATTTGTACAATGGAAACAATCCTAAAGTTTTTCAAATGGCCTGTGAGATAGTTCATCAGACTAAGAGTCTACTTAGGCAAGTATAAGGACCAGGGTTTGATCCTCAATACCATGTGCCATGCCAGCACCACCCCCAGGCACGCTGGGCCAGCCACTGAGTCCGGGTGTTGTGGAGCATGCTTGTAATCCCAGTGTTGGGAGGCTGAAAACAAAAGGATCATGAGGAGTCTGAGCTGTGTAGTGAGACCCTGTACCAAACACACACACACACACACAAACACACACACACACTGCCATAAAGTCTCTCAAATATAAAACATGTTAATGGAGGTTTATCAGTGATTGTATGAGACATAAGACAAAAAAGCAAAATTTTGTCTACACAAGAAAAGGCAAGATAAAGCAGATATGATATTTGCCTCACAGCATTCTTTGGTGCATAACAGCACCAAAACAAGAAAAAGTTCATGAGAACGAGAAGTTTCTTTTCCTGAACAAGAGAAAATTGCTGTTTTATGATTTGAAGTGCAAACTGTTATTTTATAAAGAATTAAAAATAAGTGACAAATTCTGAGTCATTATTCTACATCATGTACTTGCCCTTGTCTCCCTAAATCCAGATGTACTCACTAATTCTAGAAAACTAGCTAGTAGGGAAGAATCTTAATCACAAACTAAAGATAGAACGAGGCGAGCTTCACTTTTCCCTACCATTTCTTATTTTCTTTCATTTTTACACAGTGACAATTTTTTCTGTGCTAGCCTCAACTTTTCTAAATATTGGTGTGCTATTTTATTTTGAACCCTATGGACAAAATGATCATATGTGACTGAATATTTAGTCAGCATCCCTTCTTTAAACTATCCAGTAGAGGTAATCACCCCTTGGTTTAAAATGGAAAATAAATTTAAGGTCATGAGTTTTACCCCTGAACTTACATAATAGAAAGTTCTAGACAACTATAGACCACAAAACAACCTCCATTCAGTAATTCTGACTTTGGATATTAGCCCATGTTCAATTATTTAGCCAAATGTAAGATGCTTTCTCATTCTCCCCATTTTGTCTATAGATGAGTGCTGCTTCATTGGGGAAAGAAAAGTGGTTATTTTCACTTTGTGCCCCACCTCACTTCCTCTTTCACTTTAGGTGATATTTTTTATACCATCACAGTAAAACCAGGGGCAAAATAAAAATATGAATAAGACTGTTTACTGTTGCACTTTGCAGATTTGTATGCTGCTTCTTTAAAGTGAAACTTGACAGACTCTGTAGAAAATCCCCATGTTGAAGCTTTTCATTTGCTGTCTCACGTCAGAAGCAAGCACTAATTTACCAATCTAGGTTGCTTGCTACATGGCTATGCCCCATTCCTCTGTCTGTACCATACACCATTAAACAAATTGATTTTATGTTAAACAAGACCTGGTCTTAAACATTGAATTTATGGCTTTCTATCTAGAATTTCCATGCAGGTTAATTTACGAAGCTGCTTCAGTCTCTCTCTCTCTCTCTCTCTCTCTCTCTCTCTCTCTCTCTCTTTTTCCCCTCTTAGGATTATATGTTAGATATTTTTCATCAGTACTGAATATCAAACTCTCCTCAGTCACTAAAAGCCTAATAATACATTCCTTGCACCTGCTTGCCATCAGTGGTCATAGTCACTTAGTCACTTGCAGTCAGTGAGAGAACTTGTATGAACACTGAAAGATAGGAGAAAACACATTAGTCCTCAAGTTAAAAGTTTGTCTAAGAGCTAACATATCTATAAAGATTTCATTAACTTCTATGGGCAATCCAAAAATTACTGCTGTGACATAGCAGACAATCGAGATCAATTGCATTTTTTTGTCATTTAAATAATTCCTCATTTCCACAAATCCCAGTAGTTCTTATCTTTGAACCTTAGTCCTCAGCTTGCTAAAATTTTGTTTTGTTTTGTTTTGTTTTGGGAGGAGCTTTGTTTGTTTCTTGTGGCATGTTTACAGTGCATAATAATGTATTTTGGGAACATGGTGCTTGTATATAGTAAATCTTGATCATTTTTGATCCCTTTAACATTCAATTTTTAACCTCCTTCTTTCTTCTCAGATCTCCAAAAGTTTTATAAAAAAAAACATTTTTTCAACAAACTCCTGCTAAAATACTTAAGAAGTCCATTTTTTTTTAGAGCTTCCGGCTACCCTGTGCCAGCAGAACCGACTCCTGGTCCCAGGCCAGGCGCAGGATGGGTGAGGCCATCTTCCAGCCCCTTGGGATGCCCCCCACCACTCTGCAACACCTCCCACACCCGGCCTGCCTAGCAGGAATTTCTGCCCTGTTCTGGGAACCTGCAGACCCAGTCCTAGCCCAGGTCCAGTGAGTGTGTGGGAGAGCTTCCAACTACCCTGTGCCTGCCAGACCCACACCTGGTCCCAGCCCAGGCACAGTGTGGGTGAGACCATCTTCCACCCCTTTGGGATGCTCCCCAACACTCCGCAGCAACCCCCCCAACACACCTGCGGAGTAGGAATTTCTGCTGCTTTCCGGGAACCCCCAGACCCAGTCCTAGCCGAGGTCCCCTGAGGGTGTGGGAGAGCTTCCTGTTATGCTGTGCCGGCGGGACGAACTCCAGCTACAAGCCCAGGCACAGCATGGGTGGGACCCACTTCCACCCCCTGAGACGCCCCCACATCTCCGCAGCACTGCCCCAAACCCACACCCTGAGTAGAAATTTCTGCCACCTTCCCGGAACAACCAGACCCAATCCTAGCCCAGATCCAGTGAGTGTGTGGGAGACCTGCCTCTCACCCGTACTCCACCTTGTCCCCTCCAGGCTCAGCTCAGGCCTGGCTTACAGGCCTTGTATATAACACTGCAGCTGCAATCCCCTGAGAGGGTAGAGGATAGAACCACCCAGCTAGTCCACGAGCAGAGCATCTTGCCACAGGGGCACAGCAGGTTCACCCTCAGGGGCAGCAGCAGGAAGGAGCTATGTACAGCAGCCAGACCCAAGTCTGGCACAAATGGATAAATCCAGACTTTCTAGATCTGCACCTGAACTTCAGTACATGCTAAGGTTATAACTACAATGAAGATCTATAACAAAGATCAGAAGACAGTGCTACACAAAATGTCAAAAAGGAACAAAATGCAAACTCAGAACCAAACCCCATCTATAAAAAGCACAGAGAACACCAACACAGAACAAATCGGGAATCACAAAGCTGAAAGCAATGAATCAAAGGCTTCTGAAATAAAGAAAAGGCTGCAGAAAGGTATAGAGGAACTCAGATTGGAAATAAAAAAGAAATCCCTGAATTAATAACATCTGCAGCAAAGACTCAAAAGCAGAAATATATGGAGGAACACCTGTGCCCACCCAGAACAAGTGCGGAGCACACTAGCTCGGCTCAAATGC
>NW_004524767.1:1951058-1954322 GCF_000260255.1 Octodon degus | reverse complement strand
AAGTGGAAGACCCAATACTATTATGGGCTACTGGACTCTTTTAGAATATTTTGCTGAGTTTACACACCTATAATATTCAAATAATGGAACTTAACCAGAAAAGGGTATACAGATGAATGTCCATTTTGTATCTGTGTATTCAAAGTGGTTAGGATGGATATATAGTTACATTCTCTTAATGAATAGAGCAATTTGTTCTAATGGTGTTTGTAAATAGGATACCATGTCAGCATCTTGTACAGCAATTAACAACTAGGAAGAATGTATGCAATGTGCTAATTATTGAAACTGTCCTACCGATTTGATTTGAAACTGTCTCATTGCTATTTGTTTATCAATAAAATTATGAGAAAATAAATAAACAGATTGTTCTATGAAATCACAAGAGAAATGGGTTTCTTTGGGTAGAAATTTATATATAATCAAAAAATGTTTCAGATATATATTTTTAATTTAATTCATTTAATTTAGAAGACTAAAAACAAAAGCAAACAGAAGAAACAAAAAAATACAGACAGAAACAGCTTAACACAATAGAACATATGTTACAGATTTTCAAATCAAGAATAGCTAATTAACAATGGTTGATATATTATCTATTTTTATGATCAAATCTGTTGCTCAGATTAACAGATATAGTTATGCAAATTTGGACAAATAATTTCATGTTATCATTTGCTTTCGAGAAATCTTAATTTTTTTCTTGTCTGTTTCTTTTTTACCTTCTTTAAAAAACTTTATTTGAAGAAGACTATAATATTTTACTTAAAAATATTGCTCTAAGGGATAAATGTTAATTATTGGATGCCTATAGCTATATGAGATATTTTGGTCGTAAACTCTAATTACAATTAAAAAATAAGAACAAAGTGTGGCCAAGCAAGGATAAGCAATAAAGCCATGCACTGAGTGTACAAAAGCTCTAAACCAATAATGTCTACTAAGAGAGGTCCTTCTGTTACCACTGACATCTCCCTAAATCTCACTCATAAAAATAGTATTTTTGCTAAACTCTTCTGTTTGTTTTAAATAAATGATGTGTTATTTAAGATTCAATAATACAGATATAATTTTTAAATTAGTTTAATAAACATTTTTCTTATATCAAATTAAATTTAAGAGCTCGACATTATGTAGCTAGTCTGCAACACTCATGAACCTAGTCACGAGGTTTATTAGAAAGGAAGTATTTAATGATTTTAGGTGACTATGCTCATTCAGGTATGGCTTGAGTCTTCAACTTCTGCACTACCTCCCACTGTCTTCATGCACTAGATTTAAAATAAAAATAATAGCAGTGATTATAAAAAGAAAGAAGCATAACTATGCTTACTTTAATTCTGCTGATTTTTTTGTCTATTGGATGTGTTCTCTTTTATTGTAATGTTGAATGGAGGTATTTGAAAGTTAATTTAAATGATTAAAAGAAACAATTATATTGAACTTTTTTGAATCATTTGTACAAAGTATTTTTATGAATCTCTATTAAACATTTCTTTGTGTTTAAAACTTTCAGAAAAATAAATAGGATCAAATTGCAATATGTAGATTTACCTATAGCCAGCTAAGAATATATCCATTATGTAATATAAATATATCCTGGAAAAACATTTTAGTGAAAAAATAATATTTTTTTCTAAATGTGTTATATATCTATTTTTACATGAAATAACAATTATCTTAATTGAAATAAGTAGCAAATTTTCTTTGACAAATCATAAAGCCCTAATGAACTTGGCACTTCTTTCCACTGAATATGACTATCAGAAGATAATTAATTTTGAAATAAAATATTTGGAAAAAAGATCAAAAGTAGAAATTATAATGCTATAACTCATAAAAATTATTCATATTCCAATAAATACGTAACTAAGTTTTCCTCTTCCCAGAAGCTTAGCAAAATATGCAGAATTAACTCTACATTACTTATATATTCCTTGAAATATTAATTATGTCTGATTTTTTTAATAATTAGGTATCAATGAAGTATTAGGAATATCTTCATTTTGATTTACTTTTCTGAAAACCATGATCACCTGTTTCATTTCCTGATTATTTTTTACAAAATGGTTTTTCTGCAAGAAGTGGTATTAGAAGAGATTCAATCTGGGTGACAGATGTATCACTCACGGCCTAGCAAGTCAAGGCACCCATGAACACAGAAGAAATTCCTCGATTATCCACCAAGCTAGGGCATATTTTATCCGTATGAATTAACTAAGGCCTTTATTTCACTGTGATTATGTTAATGAAAGATAAGTTGTATATTGAATGGGGAAGTTTCAGAGCTCTTAGCATACATAGAGATACCACAAAACACTGATTTACATTTATTACCATAAGAATACACCAAAGACTAGGCAGCTTCGATAGCAGAAGTTTATTTCTCAGCTATGGAGTCCAAAGTTAAGCTACCAGCAAGGTAGGCTTTTTTTTTTTTTCCTCCTTCTTTTGGCTTGTAGCTGGCCACCATCTCACTGTGCATGTTCATGTGTGCTTGTGCCTTGTGCATGTTTGTGCATGCATGCATGTGTGTTGGTAGCAAAAGACAGTAAGCTTCCCTGTGTATTTTCCTACAAAGACACTAATTCCACCAGTTATAAGCACAGTTACATTATGATTTCATCTAATTCTAGTTACCTTTCCAAGGCCCCATCTCCAAACACCATTATATCAGGGATTAGGGACAGAGGTGGCAGGGGGCCGTGAGAGCTACTTATTCCATAACATGAAAGAATCCAGGAGAAGCAATTACTTTCATTCTGTAGTCAAAAGTGTATTTTCAGCTTCAGTGATATGGATTAACACCTAATCTACTGTGCTTTTGTAAATCATTCCCTACTAAAAGAGTAGGCAGATTTCTTTCTCAATCTAACAATTTTCTGTAATCACCATGCCTGTACCATATTGTGTTTTTTTTTTTTTTTCACTCTGTTGTCTAAGGGTATTGATTATACATGACATAGTATACTTGGTTATTATATTGAAGGTGAAAGAAATTACATTCAAAATTGACGCCACCCATTATGTAGTCTCTTACATGTGGTGAAGTATATTTGAGAATTTCTTCTTCCCAGGTAATACCCAAGGGTTTTGACAGAGAGGATTAAATCATTAATACTTTCCTCATTCTGGACTGAATAGAAATTCAGGTTGGTGAAGAAAGTTCCAGTAGTCATGAAGAGCTTGCTGTAGCATCCTGTATCAATAAGAGTATATGATTCACATATATAACATTAGAGATACTTAGAGTACCCATCACAG
>NW_004524767.1:1949446-1950958 GCF_000260255.1 Octodon degus | reverse complement strand
AATGCGTGAATTAATAACATCGATAGTAAATAAGCAACAGCAGAAAGATATAGAGGAAATCAGAGCGCAATTCTTTTCTGAAAAAAAAAAAAAAGAATTCTCAGAACTCATAGCATCTGAAGTAAAGAAGCAACTACAGAAACATGGGAAGGAAACCCAAGCAGAATAAAACACTGTAGTAAAACAATTTATAACTGCTTCTAAAGAGGACATTGATAAAAAAATAGAGGAGATTAGAAAACTGATGGATTCCTTGAATGAGCAATACAGGAAAGAAATAGATCGAAAGAAGCAGAGTCAAAGAGATATAGAGGAAATTAAAATCTCAATCACAAGCTTGCAAAACTATTTAAGTGAAAGTGAAGACAGAGTTTCAGAACTTGAAGATGCTGGTGCAGCTAGTGAAAAGGTAAGAAATGATCTCTTAAAAACAGCGAGGACACAGAAAAGAATAATCCATCACCTACAAGATGATGCAAAGTTGAACAATGTGAGACTAAAAGACATCAATGAGAAAGAAGGAGTCAATACAAAGGACATTAAAAAAATATGGGCAGAAGTAACACGAGAAAACTTCCCAAATATGAGGAAACAATCTGACATTCAGGTAACTAAAGCATACAGAACGCCAAGGAACCTCAATCCAATGAAAAACACACCGAGACATATAACAGTCAAGATCCCAGAAATTCAGCACACGGATAATATACTGAAAGCCGCTAGAGAAAGAAGCAGATCACATTCAAAGAAAAACCCATCAGAATTACAGACGACTTCTCTTCTCAAACCATGTGGGCAAGAAGAGCATGGATAAGAGTACATCAGGTAATCTATGAAAACAAATTCCAGCACAGACTACTACACCCTGCAAAACTCTCTTTCAAGTTTGATGGAGAAGTGAAATACTTTCATGACAAAGAACAGCTAAATAATTTCATGATGACAAAGCCAACTCTACACAGGCTACTGAAATATGTTCTAGAGAGGGACCAAAAGAATCCAAACTCCACGAATGAGATCAGAAGCAACCAACTAAATAGGGCAAGCAATTGAACACAGGAGAAAAAAGAGTAAACGACAAGAGGTAAATAACATGGCAACCATAAGTCAATACATCTCAATTCTAACCATCAATGTAAATGGACCCAATTCATGAATTAACAGAAATAGAATGGCACAGTGGATTCAGAAATAAAATCCAACAATATGCTGTATATAAGAAACACATTTAACTCATAAAGACATTCATAGGCTGAAAGTCAAATGATGGAACACAATGCTACATGACCCAGCACCTCAGAAAAAAGCAGGGTAGCAATCCTATTCTCAGACTGTCTCAACTTCAAACCAACAATAATCAAGCAAAATAAAGAAGGCCACTATATACTGGTTAGGGGAAAAATTCAAGAAGAAGAGGTAACACTCATAAATATGTATGCACCAAACAAGGGAGCACCCAACTATATAAAGCAAATCTTAATGGACATGAAAAATCTAATATCCAATACCACA
>NW_004524767.1:1939513-1949346 GCF_000260255.1 Octodon degus | reverse complement strand
CAACACTGCTGGGAAGTAGATGCATCTTAAATTTTTTAGATTACGTAAGAGTGAAATGGATGCTGAAATACAATAAATGAATTGCTCAAGGCTACTCATTAAAAGCATCAATGGCCTTACTGAAGTATTTTATCAGATGAAAGCCAGTCTAATTCCCTGATTTTATTATATCCATTGTGCTTGGCTGGTTAGTAGGCACTTTCTTTTATCTTGGAAAATTATTGATTTATTAGTCTTTTGTTTGCACTCTTGAGAGTTAAAGAGTGACAGAGAGGCACAAAGTATTCCCTAAAAATGTTTGTGATGTCTAGAAGCCCCAGATATGTCTGGCTTCCGTGACACAAAAATATATTTTCCAAATCGATGTATTTATGTTTATAGAAAACAAAATTTTACTAAATTAACCAGAACAAGTAAGCATTCTGTGTTAACAAATACACTGCTTTGTTATTTTCTCCCCTAGATTTTGAAGAGTGGTTTTCTGTTTTCTCATAAACCAGGCAGACTTTTCATTACTTCCGTAAATGAAGTGGGAATTGGGCTAGGTGAAGTTTCCATGTTCTCTTTAAAAGGATATGTAAGTATGCTGGTAGACAGCTTTTATTAATGTAAATACTAGAGGGCATACATAGTGCCTGAGAAGAGACAGAGCAAGGATTTTTGTACATGTGGCTTACTGTAAATCGTGTCACAGAGGTAGACTAGGACAAACGTCTTGGAACATGTGAAGAAACCGCTTCCCACTAAGTTCTGAAATAATTTCCATAGGGTTTGGTGATTATACAGATAGCCATTGAAGCTTATCAGAGTTATTCTCTTTACAGTTTTGAAAGCATTTTATATGGGATATATGTGTCTAATATTTCAAATTTTTATGTTTGCCTTTGTAGCACCTGAACATACATATTTTTCAGTTTCTTCAATCCAAATTTAATAAGTGCCTTGTTAGAAGAAATCATGTCTGCTGAACAAATTCTAATCAGAAATTTAACCATGACTTAGAAGAATTAATATAACCTGGCAAGATGTGACATTTCTGAGCCCCTCCTCACAGTGATGCACTGTCCATAAGGGACAGATCAGCCACAGGTTCATATGTAATTCATTCCCAGTTTCTTCAATATCATGTAACTCCATATGCAACTCCAACTTGCCCTAAAAAAACATTTTTGAAACAAAATCTCTAGGCTACAAGTAACATCTAGGCAATGTACTTCATTGTAATAAATCATGCTTCACCCCATCAGCTTGCAGCTCATCTATGTTGAGATATTCTTTTATTTTCATCACTCACCTGTCCAATATTATTTAATTATTGAAAAACAGGATTACCAAAATGCATTTTTTTTTAATTTGCATAGATTATGTCTGATTTCCCTAATACAAAATATATTTTCCAAATTGATGTATTTATGTCTATAGAAAATAAAACTTCATTATATTAACCAGAACAAGTAAGCATTCAGTGTTTGCTGTTGTTTTCGCCTCTAGATTTTGAAGAGTGGTTTCTCTTCTCACAACCCGAGCAGACTCTTCATTGCCTTCATAAATGAAGCGGGCATTGGACTGGGTGATATTTTAATCAAAATGATATTTTAATCAAATTTATTCAATGTAAGAATCGCAGGGTTGAAATGACACCTACCAGAGCAACACTCAAGAGACTGCATAGGCGGCTGCACTGCCTGAGAGGCACTTGGGGTAAACCAAGTTAAATGGAAGAAGTAAATTGTACGTAGCTTTATTCTTAATTCATTTCTGTTAGTCCCTTGCCTATTCTGAATGTTAATTGTTTAAAGTGCCACTGGCAAACATTTTCTCTCATGTTGTTTTCTTCTTTACCATTTTAGTTGTTTCTGTTCCTTACTGCTATGCAGAAAGCTTCAAATCTTAGATAGTCCCACTTGATTCTTTCCTTAGTTATAGAACCTGTGTATTTCTATGATGTTTCCAGGCATCTGAGGGAGCACGTACAGGTGCCCAGCACTACTCACTCCTCGTCCACTCCCCCTCCACATTCTCCTTCCTCCCTCCATCTCTACATCCCTGCCACCATTTTCACTTTTTTTTTTTTTTTTTTTTTCCAGAAACGGGAATTGAGCTCAGGCCCTTGGGCTTGCCAGGGAAGCACTTACTGCAGTGAGTCATCTCCCTGGCACCCATTTTCACTTTTTTAAGTTCATGTATGTAACACACGGTATGGGTAGTAGGGACATGTACAAGACACATCTTAAATTCTTTAAGTCCCTTCCTTACCCTGCCACACAAATAGAAGATTCTTTTTCCACTTGAAGCAGATTTTTGACTGTGTTTTCTTTTTTTCAATCTGCATTTTGCTCTGTATCTTATGTGTGCTTTGTGCTTCTCATATGAAAGAAACCATATTTTGTATCTGTGTATTCAAAGTGGTTAGGATAGATATATAGTTACATTCTCTTGATGAATAGAGGGATTTGTTCTAATAGTGTTTTTAAATAGGATATTATGTCCGCATCTTGTACAGCAATTAACCTCTAGGAAGAATGTATGCAATGTGTGAATTATTGAAACTGTCCTACCAATTTGATTTGAAACTGTCTCACTGCTATTTGTTTCTCAATAAAATTATGGAAAAAAATAAAAATAAAATTATGGAAAAAAAAGATGAAGAAAGGGAAGGTTTATTTAGCTCACAGTTACTGGAGGTTTCAGTTCCCACTCGGCTGGCTCCAAGGCATAATGGCACATGCCAGAGAGCAACCTTTCATGGTGGCCACAAAGAGCAAGAGCAAAAGCAAAAATAGTAGCAGCAGCTCAAACAGCTAGCTAGCTTCTCTTCCCTTCTTACATTTTAATGCAAATTACCTTCCCAGGGCAGGTGTAATACTCACTCCCATAATCCCAGTGGATCCTGAGTTAATCACAAACTCTAGAAGCTGCCCCATGACTGCATGAGAATTTTGGGGGGCACCAAGACACAAACCATAACACCATATAATATTTAAGTTTGTGTTTCTGATTTATTACCCTTAACATTGTTGTCAAGATGCATCTATTTTCCTGCAAATGTCTCTAATCATTCTTTATAGCCAAGTGGTAGTCTATTAGGCAAAGCCACTGTATTTTCTTTATCCATTTGTCTGTCAATTAACACATAAACTGCTTCTAATATTTAGATACTATGAAATGTACTACTATAAAATCTAGTGAATATGTGTCTTTGTAATATGTCTTTAAATTTTGGAGGCAGTTAATAAGAATGTGGGTAATTGGGTTTACTAAAATTTCTATCATTAATTTTCTGAGAAAACTTCACACGGTTTTTCTAATGGTTGTACTAGTTTACATTTCCACCAGCAAATAAGAGTGTCCTTCATCACCACAGCCACACCAACATTCTGGTTATTTGAAATCTTCAGATTGTCAGTCTTTCTGGAGTAAGAGGAAATCTTGGGGTTTTTCCAATTTTCATTTCTTTGATATCCAGAGATGTTGAACAGCTTTTCAAATAGATGTTGGTCATTTGCATTTTTCAAATGAGAAATGTCTTTTCATTTCTGGTGCCCATGTTTTGATTGGGTCTTTTATTTTTTTGTTGTCTATTTTTTTGAGTTCTTTATATGTCTTAGATATTAAGCCCTGTCTGAAGTGTAACTGATAGAAATTTGTCACATTCTGTAAATTGTGTCTTCACATTGTCTGTTGAGCCTTTGCTGGTCAGAGCTTCTTAATTTTGTACAATCCCATTTCTTAACTTCTAGTTTTCTTTTACAATTGGAGTTCTGCTTTTAAAACCAAGAGTATTTGCCTACACTTACAACATCAAGATTTCTACCTATCTTATCTCAGTAGGTTGTTTCTCTCTTATTATTTAGATCTTTCCTTCATTTTTTTCTAGCTTATATTATGAGAGTTTCAATGTACTGCAAGGTGAACAAACAATTTCTCCAGCACTATTTGCTAAAGAGGCTATTTTTGTTTCAGCAAGAGCTGATGGCCAGGGCTGGGGAGATATCTTACCAGCATAAACACCTGCCTGGCAAAACACAGTCCTTAGTTTGATCCCCAGTACCAAAATACTCTTTTAGTCCCTTTGTCAAAGATCAGGTGGCTGAGTGTATCGAATTTGTTTCCATATTCTCTGGTCTATTCTGTTGATCCACATGCCCATTTATGTACCAATACTCTTTACTGCAGGTTTGTACTGTGACCTAAAGTCAGATATTGTGATGTCTTCTGCTGGTTTTGTTACAAAGAATTGCTTTTGTTATACCAGATGCCTTCTGGTTCCATATGAATTTTAAGATCACTTTCTATCATTGTGGGAAACATACTATAGCTACTTTGATTGGGATTGTATTAAATCTTTATATCGTCTTTGGAAGTAAGATCATTTTGACAATATTGGTTCTGCCTTTCCAGGAGTTGGGTATTTTTTTCTGTTGTCTGGTGTCTTCTTAAATCTCCTTTTCCAGAGTATTGTAACTTCTTAAGGGGCCTTCTAGTTCCTTGTCAGATCAATTCCTAAGTACTTACTTTTTCTTGATATTATTGTGAGTGGTATTGCTTTCCTAAATTCTTTCTTAGTAAGTTCATTGTTGATGTACATGAATATTATGAATTTTCTGCATTGATATTTGTATCCTGCTACATTGCTTAATTTACTTGTTCATTCTAAAACCATTTTGGTGAATTTTCTGGGTCTTTGATGCAGAGGATCATGTCATTGGCAAATAGTAATTTGACTTTTCTCTTTCTTATACACAACCCTTTTATTTTTTTTTTCTTCCATGATTGCGCTGATTAACTTTTTGAGTATTGTGCTGAACAATATGTATAACAAATATACTTTACCTGTTCCTAATATTGCAGGAAAAGTTTTCATTTTATTTCAAATTTAATATGATGTCATCCATTGTTTTTTCATAAACGGCTTTTATCAGATTTATGTAAGGTGTTTCAATACCTATTCTCTTCAGTGGTTTTTATAATAAATAGATGCTGGACACTGTCAAAAACTTTCTGTGCATCTATTGATCTGATAATGTGGGCTTTCTTCTTGCTTCTGGTTATGAGGTGTATTACATTTATTGATTTGCATATGTTGAACTTTCTTCATATCACGAGGCTGAAACCCACTTGGTCATGCTGTTTGACCTTTTTAATGATTTGTTGCTTTCTGTTTGATAATATTTATTGAAGATTTTTGTAGTTATGGTCATTAAAGATATTGATTTTTAGTTTTCTTTTATCATTGGGGCTTTGTCTGACTTTGAAATCAGAGTAATGCTGGCTTCCTGAAATGAATTTGAAAACATTCCTTCCTTTCCTTTCTATTTTATTAAAATATCTGAAGAGGACTGGATTTATAACAATAAAATTCTTGAGGAATTTAGCAGTGGGTTCGTCAGGTCCTGGCTTTTTCTCAGTTGGTAGGTTTTACTATTATTATTACTGCCTGAATTTTATTACTTATTACTGGATTGTTCAGAATTTTTTTTTTCATGTATTTTGTTGTTGCAGAGTTTTACTATACAGCTCAAACTCCTGGTGATCCTGATACTTTCAGCCTCCCTGTTGCTGGAATTATAACCATGTGCCACCATTGCGGACTCTGGCTTGGACTCTGGCTGGCCCAGCCCACCCTGGGTGGGGGGCACTGGTGCAGCATGTGATGCCGAGGATTGAACTGTGGTCCCTGTGCTTGCCTAAGCTTGCTTAAGCAGGCACTTTTGTCTGTTCCTAATCTTCCCATTTCTTCAAGATTTCCAAAATCATTGGCACATAATTTTTCATAATCTTTTGGGTTCTATGGTCCCTGTTATAATTTTGTTTCCCATTTCTAATAGTATTGATGTGAGTCTTTCCTCACTTTTGGTCGATTTAGCTAACAGTTTATCTATTTTACTTGTTTTTTTCAAAGAACCAGCCATTCAGTTTGTCAATTCTCTATATTTTGAATCTCAGTTTTATTAACTTCCCCTCTGATTTTTATGGTTTCCTGGCCTAAACTAAGTTTAAATTTACATTGTTCTCATGTTTCCACTGTCTTAACATTCATCACTTTTGAGTTATCCAGGCTTCTGCCTCTGCCCTGATCTGTTTGTCAAATGTTCCCAATGTTTGCTTTCCTCTCCCTCCATGCCCCCTGGATGTGCCTTGGAGGAGTTGGGAGATCTTTTCTTTCCAGAAAGATAGATAGACAGGTAGGTAGGTAGGTAGGTAGGTAGGTAGGTAGGTAGGTAGATAGGTAGGTGGATGGATGGATGGATGGATGGATGGATGGATGGATGGATGGACGGACAGATGGACACATGGACAGACAGACAAACAAACAGACTGATGCATAGATACATAGATACATAGATACATACATAGATACATAGAGACATAGATTGTCTAACTTCCAATTTTGTGTTCTTTCTGAGATAGTATTCATCACATTAGTAATTTAATTCAAATGGCTTGTTGCTTGAGAATAACTGAAGGCTTATGAAGAGCAAGGCAGGTTCATTCATCAAGAAGAAATATTGCCTTAAGAAAGCAAAGGAAATGTTAGGTGTGGGAACTTTATTGAGATTAACTGGGAAGTCACAGAATTCTCTCTCAGACAAAAATTTTAATGCTCTTAGTCTCTTTACATTGTCTGGTCCAGAAGCTGATCTTCTCACCTTCCAGCATCCCCCATTATGAAGTTTAATTTTGCTCCTTATTTCCAACTTCTGGGTTGTCTTCATGCCTTCATGATTTCTGCAGCCAGGGGAAATCACAAAGGAAAACAGGTTGAGCCTTTCATGCCATTCATACTGTTCTCACAAGTGAGACTGGGTCTGAAGTATGGCAATGAAAAAGAAAGATGGCACATCATGGATTGTTCCCACCTCCCTCCTGTGCTCCTGATGGACAGCTCAGCTCACTTGGTGACTCATGGTATTATTTGCCTAAATCCACTTCGGGAAGTCTTTGCCTGTTTATCTGCCTTCAAGTGTTTCTTTATAATTTTAATAGTTTCAAGTGTTTATCTTTTTAATAGTTTCACAGTTTAATATGCATAGCTCTTCAACTACTTTTGAGTTTTGTACAGGGTAAGAGATAAAGATATAGTCCTACTCATGTACAAATAGATATAAAGTTTTTGTTTTCCCACACCATCTGTTAAAGAGGTTCTTTTCTCTGACATCTATTTTTGGGTACTTTGCCCAGATCCAGATGGCTGTAGTTGTGTAGATTTGTTTCTGTGTCAACTTTCTATGCACTGAACTACATCTCTATTTTAGTACCATCATCATGATATTTTTTGTTAGAATGGTATAGTTCATATTAAAGTCAGGTATTATAATATGAATAAATGTGAAATTCATATTACATTAAGGGAAATTCTGTATCTCTTGTAATTTTTTGTTTTAATTCTAAATTTTACTGTTTAAAAATTTTAAAAAAATTAAATCAGGTTTTATAATGTTTCAAACTTGTTCTTTTTGCTTAGGTTGCTATGGTTATTCTGGACCATTTGTGATTCCACATAAATTTTAGAAGTTTTTTCCTAGTTCTGTAAAGAATGCCATTGGTCTTTTGATGGAGATGTCGTTGAATGTATAGATTTACCTTGCCCTTAGTAATAAACTAGCCATTTGAAAAATATTAATTGTCAAGCCATGAACATGTAATCTAGTTCCACTTTTTAGTGTCCTTTCTCAATTACTTTCTTTATTGTTCTAATATTTATTGTAGATCACTTTTGTTTCTTGGTTAGATTCATTCCTAGGTAGTTTACATTTGGAAACTTATAGAGATATTTTTCCTATTTTTTCAAATAATCTATATTAGTATGTAGGAAAATAACTACTTTTCAGTGTTGGTTTTATATTTTACTACTTTATTAAATTCACTTATCAATTCTAAAGTTATTTTGAAGGAATCGTCAGGGTCTTCTAAATATGAAATCATATCATCTGCAAACAAAGGTAATTTTACTTTTTCCCTTCTGATTATTCTCTTTTAATTCTTCTGCCTAGTTGTTCTGAAGTTGTGGAGAGCTGCGAAGGACCGCACCTACAAGACGGTGCTGGTTTCTGCCTTCCACCCCCCGTGGGTGAGCGCTCTCTGTGCACAACAACTCCTTATATGGCCAGGGCTGCTGTCATGATTTGCTTCCGTATATGCTGGACCCATGGGTGATCCCCATGTGGCGCACTGGGATTGGGCTCGGGAGTATATATTAGGCAAGGGCTGGGGGATTGGAAAGGAAGAAGCTTGTAATCAGGGGCCTGAATAAACCGCTGAAGGAAGAGCTGTGTGTTGCGTCGTCCTTGCTGGCGAGGTCGCGCGAGACATAAAGTTCAAGTGTTGCATTGAAAAAATAACATTGGGAGTGGACATCTTCTCAATCTTGATTTCATAAAACACATTTTCATTACTTCCTGTTAAAAATTATGTGCTTTATCATATGGCCTTTGTAGTGCTAAGATATGGTCTTTTAACACCTAGTTCTTTCAGAGATTTTATCAAGAAGGGATGTAGAATTCTGATAAAAATCTTTCTGTATCAGCTGAAATAATCAAATGATTTCTGTCTTTGATTCTACTTATGCACCTCAATATATTAATTGTTCTATATATTGTGAATCCTCTTTGCCTTCTTGAACAAAAGCAACTAATTTAAGATAAATGCTATTTTTAACGGGGTGTTAAATACACTCCATATGATACAAATATAACATCTTGGAATATCAGGGATACAAGAAAAACTGTTCTTGGAGGGTGTATTATACCTACAAGCATCTATATCCAAACAGTGATATGCAAGAGCCAATTCATTTTAAAGTCAAAGAAAAACAAAATAACTTCAAAACCAAATGAAATAATGTCTTTATTTCATTTGGTTTTGTTGTATTTTCACTTTATTAATATTTAAGTTTCCAAAGCAGTCGTGCCTATGGTAATGATTCTTTTTTGAAAAAATACTGTAATTCTACTGATGAGTGTTCTCTTTCTTTTAGTTAGTTTGGCTAAGAATTTGTCAGGGTTTGATTTGCCTTCAAAAATCAGTTATTTGGGGGCCAGAGAGATAACTCGGTAGAATACATGCTTGCCTGGCAAGCTCAAGAGCCTGAGTTCAATCTCTGGTTTAAAAAAAAAAAAATCTTGATCTTTGCATTTCATTTTAGTCTGTATCTTATTATTAATAAATTAAAGAATGTATGGGTTGGGGATATAATTCACCAGTTCATGACCTGCATGGCAAGCGCAAGGTACTGAGTTAAATTCTTAGCACCCACAGAAAAAATCAAGAATGTATAAGAACTGAATTAATCTCTAGACACCAATGATACTAAAGCTGAATCAAAAGTGTACAAAATACTAAATCGGTCAATAAAAATCAATGAGATTTGAAGCAGGAATAATAGTCTCCCAACAAAGACAAGCTCAGGATCAGACAGATTTTTTTCAGCTTTATGGGTCTTCTGAGCGACTCTCCTTTTCTTCAGGCAAGTACCATTCAGAGAGTGGAAAACACATTGATGATTGTTGGGTCAGATTCTCCACATGTCCAGGAGCCTGTTTTATGTTGCACTTATTCTTCTTTCCTCTAAGTTGTCTCTCTGTTCTCCATGACTCTTAGCCACTTATTGATCCCCAGAATTCTTCTCTTTCTTTGCTTTGAGTACTTAGCTGTTTCTTTTATACTAAAACTATTGAGCTAAATTAGATAGCTTTCCAGAAAATATTACTATGAATCTCAATGTTTATGATGCCTTTAAGAAGCATTTAATGTTAAGGAGTTTGGTCTTCTTTTTTCAATTTCTCTCTCTCTCTCTCTCTCTCTCTCTCTCTCTCTCTCTCTCTCTCTCTCTC
>NW_004524767.1:1933433-1938703 GCF_000260255.1 Octodon degus | reverse complement strand
ATGATTAAAAAAGAAATTTGTAGACTGATCAAAATACTTGATTTAAAAGATTTTGGATCACTCAGTGATCTAAGCAAGAGGGAAAAATCCCAACCATCACCCCTACGCCACCCAGGGATCCTCAGTTTAGAGAAACCCAGGTGTGCAAGCCATCTCTCTACACCTCCATATAGGCAGCCAGTGTTGAAAACATCATGGACTTGGCAACCAATTTGTCTAGAGGAACCCATGTTAAATCCACTCTAACAAGGGAAATATTTTGCATACAAATGTCTAATTTATGATTGGTTCTTTTATATAACTATAGACTTTGCTCCTATAATCTAAAGTACAAAATCAATAGTTAGCACAGTTTTCAATTTCTGTGTTGTGACTGATGCTACCACTATTGCTCATTGTAAAACCATAGCTAGGTTAACAGACATGTTGTAATCAGTTTCTCTTCATTGTGTAATGACATTGGGAAACTAGGGAATAATGAACATAGCCCTATTCCAGAAGACTGAGGACTGAAACAAACAGAAATCAACATCTCATTGTTGGCTGAGAGTTAAGATCTTGGGACAGGCACAAATCAAGAATTTCCTACACACAGAAGGTAGCTCAGAAGTACAGACATTTCCTGGAAAGGCCCTGATGCTAATGATACAGATACCTACTACCAAAACTCACAAAGATCACCAAAGAAAAGAAAAAAAAATGTTTAAATAGAAAATGACAAAATGAAGAAGGAAAATGCAATCACAGACCTCAGCCAGGAGACATCAATACAGAAGAAACTGGAAGTCACACACACCTTAAATTTCTGAAGTAAAGAAACAACTTCCGGAGGCTATCGAGGAAATCAAATCAGAAAAAAATCACTCAGGTAAAAAAAGAAATGACATCCATAATTAAAGAGTTGCTAACCATATCTAAAGAAGACATAGATTAAAAAAAAATGGGAGCATAGAACGATGATAAAATACTTGAATAAACAATATAGGAAAAAGTTAAAATTCATGAAACAAATTGAAAAAGATACCCAGAAAATTAAAAATTATATTGAAATCTTACAAACCACTTGAATAAAATTGCAGATATTCAGATCTTGAAGACAGGATTGTAGCTAGAAATTACCAAAGGAAAGCTCTCTTACAAATAACATGGAACCAAGAAAGGGCTGGAGAGATAGCTCTGAGTTCTAAGCACCTACCTGGCAAGTTCAAGGACATGGATTTGATTCCCAGAACTGCATGCTGTGTCAGTCACTGAAACCAGACGTGGTGGAACACACCTCTAACTCCAGTGCTGGGGAGACTGAGACAGGAGATCACTACGAGCCCAAACTGTGTAGCAAGACACTATACCAAATAAGTAACTAAACAAATAAATGGATACATTTAAAAACAATAACATGAAACCAGCAAACAAAAATTCAATAGCTGCAAGATGATGCATAGAAACTGATAGGTGTCACTAAAGCAGCAGGAGTCAACAAAAATAAAATAAAATATACTGTTTGCACAAGCAATAGAAAATTTCCCAAGCTTGGGAAAAGAATCTAACATACAAAAAATTGATGCATACAGAATTTCAATTAGAAATAACCAAAATAAATCCACACTCAGACATATAATAAACACGCCAGAGATTCCGCACAAGAATAGAATATTAAAACCTGTCAGACAAAGGAAATATTTCACCTCTAAAGAAAAGCCCAACAGAATCAGCACAGACTTCTCAACAAGGAATATCAAATCAAGAAGACGTTGGAGTGAAGCATTTAAAGTCCTAAAATAAAGCAACTTCCAGCAAGATGGATATACCCTGTAAAACTATCCTTCAAAATTAGTCAAGAAATAAGGTATTTTCATGGTAAAGAAAAATTGAAGGAATTCGTGACAACAAACCAACCCCACAAAGAGTATGCAAAGATATTCTGGAAAGAGACAAAAATGACCAAACTTGTAAGAACAACAATAGAAAGAAATCATCAAGCAGAGGAAGCAATTTAAAAGGAGAAAAATAGAGAACCACAACAGGACTATAGCATAACAAAGATAAGCCAATACCTATCAATTATAAGCATTAAAGTAAATGGCCTCAATTTATCAATCAGAAGAAGCAAACTGGTAGAATGAATCAAGAAACAAGATCCAACAATATGCAACATGCAAGAAACACATTTATCCAAAGAAATTTATAGACTGAAAGTCAAGGAATGGAAAACAATCTTCCACATGACAAGAATCTAGAACAAACACAAGTAGTTATTCTGCTTGCAGACAATATGAAATTCAAACCAAGAATGATCAAGAGTTTTTCAGAAGGTCATTATATACTTTCTAGAGGAAAACTACAAGAGGAATATATAACAATCATCAATATATATGCACCAAATATGAGAGTACCCAATTATATAAGGAAATATTAATAAACATAAAAAGTCAAATAAGCAATAACATAACTGTGACTGAGGAATTTAACACCCAATTGTAAAACAAAAGATCAACTAGAAAAAAATCAGCAAAGAAAATATCAAACTGAGTCAAACTTGTGAACAAAAGGATTCAGAAGAACTTCACAGAGTGTACTACCCAACATCAGAATACACATTCTTCTCAGTGGCATGTATGACATTCTCTAAAATATAATAAATATGAGACCACAGAACATGCTTAAATAAATGCAAAGTAATTAAAATTATTCCATTAATACTCATTTACCATAGTGCAATTGAAATAGAAATTATTGACAAAAGAAACTAAAAAAAAAAAACCTCTATAAATGCATGGAAATTAAACAATAACCAACTGTATTACCAATGTGTGACAGATGAAACCAAAGAAGAAATGAAACAATATCTACAATCAAACAAAAATGTAAATACAACTTACCAGAACATGTAGGATACAGCAAAGGGAGTCTTAGACAAAAATTTGTAGCCATAATTTCTCACATCAGGAAAACAGAACAAGAACAAATAAACAAGCTAATGTAGCACTTCAAGCTTTTAACAAAAGAAGAGCAAGTCAAACTCAAAGCCCAAGAAGGGGGGAAAATTATAAAGATTCAAGGAGAAATTAATGCAATAGAGACTAAGAAAATAATGCAAACACTTAGTGAATTGAAAATCTGGTTTTTTGAAAGAATAAATAAAATTGATAAAATACTGGATGATCTTATTTAAAAAAAAAGAAACAGCTGAAATTCCTGCAATAAAGAATTAAAAGGCAAAATCACTATAGAGCCTATAGAAATTCAGAAGGCCATCAATGCCTACTTAGAAAATCTTCACTTTAAGAGGATGGAAAAAAGAGAAGAAATGAACAGATTCCTAACAAACATGAATTACCAAATCTGAAACAAAAGTTATAAAAATTTTGTAAACCACAATAACTGTCAATGAAATTGAAAACATAATTAAAAACTTATGAACAAAGAAAAGTCCAGGTCCTGTTGGACTTCCACAAGAAATTTAGAGAAGATTCTTTTAAATATATTTGGTACAGGGTCTCACTGTGCAGCTCCAAATCATAGTGATCCTCTTGTTTTCAACCTCCCCAGTGCTGGGATTATAGACATGACCCACCACGCCCAGACTGGTTACCAACTCAATATGCCTGGGGGTGGGGCCAGCCCCACATGTGGTGCAGGGTATTGAATCCCATTCCCTGTGCTTGCCTAAGTGGGTGCTTAGTCCATTGAGATATCTTGCTGGCTCTAGAAAAGATTTAATGTCAATACTCTGAAAACTGTAATGAAATTGAAAAAGAAACAATTCTTCCTAACTCATTCCTGAAAGCGAGTATTACCCTGATACCAAAACCAGAGAAAGCCCCAACCAGAAAAGAGAACTATAGTCCAATCTCTCCAATTAACATACATGCAAGAATCCTCAATAAAATTCTAGAAAACAGAATGGAGCAAATAATCAAAAAGACTATACACCATGACAAGGTAGGATTAATCACAGGGATGGAGGAATGATTCAACCTACACAAGTTAATAAATGTAATATAGCCTATCAACAGAGCCAAAGACCAAAACACATGATCATCTCAATAGATACAGAAAAAACTTGTAATATAGTACGATACTCACTCATGATTAAAAAATTGAAATAGATGGTCTTTGCTTCAATCTGAAAAAAAGCCATCTATGACAAACCAGCCAACATCACATGAAAGGGAAGACTAATAGCTTTAACTATAAAATGAAGCAGAAAAGGATGACTACTGTCACAACTCCTTTTCTATATAATTCTGGAAACATTAACCAGAGCAATTAAAATAAAGATAAATAAAAAGAACAAGAATTGGAAAGAAGGGCCAGCCAGATAATTCAGCAGATTAAAGCTGAGACTGGGCACACTGAAAGAGCAACTGAGACTGGATGTGGTGGCTACCACCTGTTATCCCAGTGATTGGGAAGCTGAACACAGGAGGATCACTATGAGTCCAATTTGTGTAGAGAGACCCGTAGACCCTATACAAAATACATAAAGAAAGAATTACAAAGGAAGAAGTTAAACTATGATTGTACACAAATGACATGATATTCTACATAGAAGACACCAAAAGTCACCCAAAAGACTTTTAAGTTTACTTACCAAATTCAGTAGTGTAGTGGATACAAAGTCAATACTCAAAAGTCACTAGCATTCCTATACACGAACAACAATCTCACTGAGAGAGAAATTAGGGAAACCAGAATTTTCACGATAGCATCCAAAAACTGAAATACTTAAGAATAAATCTAAAGAAGCAAAATACCTATACATTGAAAATTACATCCATATGGCTGACACTGAGAAAAGACCTACAAACTGAAGTACAGAGTTTCAGGGTAAATCCTGAGGAGATTTGACTGACCTTATAAGATACAAAAGTTAAATTTCTTGTTATATAGGTCTTGCTTTATCTTGATCTTAATCATCTAGCAGAAAAGTATGAAAATGAAGGTGAGTGAGATGACGGAGGCCACGGGATCCTGAACAGACCCAGAGCACAGGCCCTGGGAGTGAGTGAGATGACCCGGGCCCCTCCGGATCCTGAATAGACCCAAAGCGCAGGCCCGGACAGTGAGTGAAAGGACCGGGGTCGCAGGATCCTGATTAGACCCAGAGCACAGGCCTGATGAGTAAGTGAGATGACCCGGGACCAGCGGGATCCTGAATAGACCGGGAGCACAGGCCCAGTGACTGTGTGAGATGACCTGGGGACCAGTGGGATCCTGAAAAGACTGGGAGCGCAGGCCCAGTGACTGTGTGAGAGGACCCGGGGCCA
>NW_004524767.1:1926233-1931476 GCF_000260255.1 Octodon degus | reverse complement strand
TTATTTTTTTCTTTAAAATAAAAATAACTGATATCAAAATAATAAAATAAAATAAGAAAAGTATGAAAATGAATTATAAAAAGTAAATCCATACTAATATGATGAGCTGAACTATAAAATGCTCAAGTCAACAACTTTGGACATTGACAGTCTTATGCAAAACCAACCACTATTATGAACTATTGGACTATATTGGGATATTTTGCTGAATTCATGCACCTACAGTATTTAAATGACAATGGAATTTCCTTCTCTGACAAAACTAACAATAAAAGGGGGATTCAAATGAACGACCATTTTGAATCTGTACACTCAAAATAGGATAGATATAAAGCTCCATTGTCTTAATTCAATGAGGAGGTTTGTTCTAATAGTGTTTGAGACAGGATATCAAGTCTGCATCTTGTACAATGAATAACCACTAAGACAACAATATGCAATGTATAAATTATTGAAAATGTACTAGTAATTGGTTGTGACACTGTCTCATTGCTGTTTGTTTCTCAATAAAAATATTTTTAAAAGAAAATTACAGTACTCTGAATAAAGTGATTGAGGAAGATTTCGTAATATGGAGATATATTACTTGCTTGTGCATAGGAAGAACCCACATTGAGAAAATATCCATACTCCTGAAAGTGTTATACAGATTTAATATAATCTCTATCAAAATGTTATCAACATATCTCACAGATGTAGAGAAAATATCCTTAAAATTCATTTGAAAGTGAAGAGACCTACAATAGTAAAGGCATTCCTTGGCAACAAAGACAAGGGAGGGGGCATCACAATCCCTGACTTGAAATTATACTACAAATATACTGTGATAAAATCAGAATAATACAGAAAGAAAAAGAGAGTCCTGAGGACAAATGGAACAGATTAGAAGATTAAAAACATGACTACAAAGACATTCATCCACCTTATATTTGACAAATGAGCCAAAAATGTTCACCAGAAGAAAGACAGCCTTTTTAAAAAATATACTGGAAAAACTGGTTTTCCATATACCAAAGAATAAAACTACACCCATATCTATCACCATGCATGAAACTAAAGTTGAAATAGATCAAAGATTTAAATTTCAAAACAGAAATACTAAATCAACTGGAAGAGAAATTAGATAGAAATCTTAAAGACATGGTGGTAGGCAGAGTTCATAAACAAAAAAAAAAATGCTTGAAAATACTTCAAAAGACTGAAAAGAAGAATCTCATCCTATTAAAAAAAATTTGCTCATCAAAAGACATCAACATAATGAAAAGAAAACCTTTAAATTGTGAAACACAATTTTATTTAATTGTTCATCAGACAAAGGACTTCTATCTAGAACATATAAAGAGTTTTTAAAAATCAGAATTCAAAGATGCAATCCAGAAATAGACATCTGAAATGAATACACATTTTTCAGATGAAGAAATACAAATGGAAAGCAAATGTATGGAATTTATGAGAAAACGTTCAACATCAATTGGTCATTTCAGAAATGTAAATCAAAACACTAAAATTCCATCTCACTCCAGAAAGAATGGCTATCATCAAAAATTCAACCACTGTTGATAGAGTCAGGATAATACAACCACTACAGAAATTTGTGTGAAGATTCTTCAAAAATCTAGAATTAGAACTTTCATTTAAAGTTTTCCTCCAGTGTATTTTTCCTGAAAAATTGAAAATACCATACCACAGTGATTTATGTGTGCCCACGTTTATAACAGAACAATTTCTTACAGATAAGTGTTGATAACCCAAATGCCCATCAACTGAGGAATAAATAAAAAAAATATGTGGAATTTTACACAATGGAGTATTACAAAGAAAGAAAGAAAGAAAAATAAATAAAAAAAATATGTGGAATTTTACACAATGGAGTATTACCCAGGTATGAAAAAAGATAGGCTTGAAGCTTTTATATCTAAATGGATGCAACTAGAGGCCATATTCATAAGTGGAATAATCAAATTTTCAAGTGTAAACATCATAGTGTTTCCTTAGTCTAAGAAACTGAAAGATTAAATAAGGTCCAAATGATATTGTACAACTTTGAAGACAACAGCATGCAACATAGCAAACATTGTTATTTTCATATCAGCTTATTTTAAAATTCTGTATCATTTTATTCTTGCTTTTATTTTTTGTTTTTGTTTTTACTATTCTCTTTATAGTATTAAAAATATAATTGCACTAATTTCTGTTAGTTTACTGAAAGGAACAGTCAGTGATTGTATTGTTTGATCAATTTTTATGCCTATATCTATATTAACAACTACTCTGGAGATGAAAATATGTATTATGATAACTATTTTTAATTTCCTATCATCTTGTTTTGAAATTCTGTATCCTTTTATTGTTGTTTTTATTTTGCTTTTTATTATTCTCTTTAAAATTAAAAACATATAACTGTACTACTAATTTTTATTAGCTCATTGAAGGGAAGTTAAGCTTGTGTTGTTTGATCAATTTTGCATGGCTGTATGTCATAATCTGAGCAACTACTTTGAAGATAACATGCAATATGAAAACCACTGTCATTTTCCAAAGAAGAGAGAAGCCTTGGCTTCTGTTCTTATCAGATATATCGGTTTATTGTTTTCTTTTATTATTACTATAGTGCCAATATCTGGCTTCAATTCTAGGACAACACAAGCCTCACAGAATAAATTTCAAATACTTCCATTCTTTTTAATATTGTTAGATAATTGGAAAGAGTTAGTATGTATTTTATCTTAAAGTACAGTGAATAGATTCTCTGTCATGATCAAGTAGATTTATCCTTGTGTGCAAGAGTATTTCATAATAAAGTAATTAGGAAGCATAATAAATTACAATAAGATGAAAGAAAAAAATGCATAGTCATTCTAAAATGTAGAAAATACATTAGCTAAAATTCAAGATCCTTTTATTGATAAAAATTCTCCACATTGGTACAGAAGAATTGAACATCAATACAAAAATATCTTCTGTGAAAACCTAAAGCAATATCATTCTGGATATGGAAAAACTGAAATAATTTCATCTGATATCAAGAAGTCAAAGCTGTTCTTGTTTACTACTGTTATTTAGCTAGTATTGGAAGTTTTTGTCAGAGCCATAATGCAGGATAAACAAATTAATTGCGCTGAATAGTAAAGGGAGAAATCAAATTCTCTCTGTTTGCAGAAAATTTATTTTATATTTAGAAAAACACTTAAATCTCCATTAAACAAGTTATTAGATGAGATAGAAATTCAGTTGAATTATAGAAAACAGTCAACATAAAAAATCAAAATCATATATAGCAATAGTGAAAAATCTGAGAAAGAAAACAGAAAACCTGCATAATTTACAATAGCTACAAAAAACACAAAAATAAATTTAAACAAGAATATGAACAATACCTACAATGAAAATGACAAAAGGCAGTGAAAGAAAATGCTGTTACTCCAACAAATACAGAGATTCTGTGTGGAGAAAGGCAGAAGTATTTATTATTAAATAAGAGTAGAGAGAAAGGGCCAGCAAGATAGCCCAGGGACTAAGCCCCTGCTTAGGCAAGCACAGGGATGGGGTTCAATCTCTAGGGCTACAGGCTGTGCTGGGACTGCCCCCAGATGCCAGCCTTGGACATCAAGCATTGTGATGCATGCCTGTAATCCTAACACTGGGGAGGCGGAAAACAGGAGGATCATTATCAAGCTGTGTAGTGAGACCCTGTACTAAATACATAAAAAAGAACAAAAAAAAGAGAGAAAGTAAAAAAAAAAGAGAGAGAGACAGCTAAGAGCACAAAAATTTATTTTAAGGGTCATAAAAATTCATAAACTCCTTTCTGATTAGAAAAAAATATTGAATAGACCAGGTAAAGATTTAAGTCTTTACAGTAAGAAATAAAAAATATACTCATAGATTGGAAGAATCATTATTGTTATAATGTGCATATTACCAAAGCAATTTATAGATTTAATGTAATCACTATCACAAAATATCAAGCCATTCCTTATAAACATACAAAAAATACCAAAATTCATGTAGAAGTATAAAAGCAAGCCACATAATCAAACAATTTATGAGCAGAATTTGAAGCATCACAACACTTCATCTGAAAATATTCTACAAATATGATAAAAGAGTATAGTGCTGTCATAATGACCAACACATAGACCAATGGAGTAGAAAAGAGGATCCATAAAACTCTATAAATCCATAGCCAACTGATCCTTCTCAGTGCAAACATATATTGGGGAAAAAAAGATGATCTCTCCAATTAGTAAAGGTGGGATACTTGGATACTTATATGGAGATAAACAAATTAAATGTTTCTTTTTCATCATGTAAAAATATTAAATCAAAATGTATTTAGGAATGAAATATAAGGACCAGGGAGATAGCTCAGTGACTTAAGTGGCTGCCTGGCAAGACAGAAAATGACTTTTTTGATAGGAGCCCCCAAAACACAGTCAACCAACACAAAATAGATTTCTATAAATTTCTGTATATCAGGGAAAACAATCAACAGAAAAAAATGATGTTATAGTTTAGATTTAAAATTCTCCCCATAACTTCTCATATGTATAGGATACAATATGGGGATGCTATACTAAGAAGTAGATTCATCTATTGATGTGTTCACCAGGTGAAGGTACTGTTAGGACTTGGGGCTTGGTTGGAGGTGACTCATTGCACATGTAAACTGGAAGGATGTAGAGCTGTTCCTGGCTCATCACTTCTTTTCATGCTTTGTGGTCACCAGGAGGTGAGCTTGTTTTCATCCACTGTTCTGCTCAACCATTGGTTTTAACCTAAAAACTAGTGGACTATGGACAGAAACTGTGAATCAAAATAAACCTGTCCTTTAAATAGTTGACATCAGGTGTTTTGTCCCAACAAAAACGTAACTAAGATAGAGACATCCTGTGGATTGGAAGAAAATATTTACACCTTATTTCTCCAATGAAGAATTAATACCTAGAATGTATAAGGACCTCAAAAGCAAATTGAAAAGAATCAGATTTAAAAGAAACAAATCATGTGAGGAGACATTTCTCAAAAGAATACATAAAAATTAACAAGCATATGAGAAAAATACTCAAAATTAACTTTCAAGGAAGTGCAAGTCAAAGTTGCAATGAAATACAGTCTTCCTGGGTGTGGGCTGGGAGTTTTATGAAAGAGAAAGAAAGAAAGAAAGAAAGAAAGAAAGAAAGAAAGAAAGAAAGAAAGAAAGAAAGAAAGAAAGAAAGAAAGAAAGAAAGAAGAAAGAAAGA
>NW_004524767.1:1916752-1926122 GCF_000260255.1 Octodon degus | reverse complement strand
TATTTTAGGGAAGGGTCCACAGGGTGTTCAGGGTCTCACTACTATATTGGACTCGTAGTGGTCTGACTGGGTAAAGCCTTCCAAGAGCTGGGATTACAGGTGTGCACCACAATGCCCAGTCTCAATTGCCATCTCAGTGAGCCTTGGGGGCAGGGCCATCATGGCCAGCCCAGGAATCGAAACCCTAGCCCCTGTACCTGCTTGCAGACCTGAGCTATTTGGCCAGCCCTTTGTCTTATATCCCATCAGGTGGTGACATCCAAAGCCAGGGTGGGGTTTCTGTCTTCAGTAAATCCATTCAGTCATACCCAGAACCATGTTAATCCCAGTTAAAGGATTAATTTAGTACAACACACCCTTGTTCTCAATATCACACACCTTAAATACAGCCAACTCCAAAAGCCACATCTATGAGCACACAGACTTTGGAGGGACAGCTAAATACAAGCTCTCACCTCATCTTATACCAGCAAGTGGCAATCAAAAAGATGAAAAGGATGTGGAGAAAGAAAGTTCACACATCACAGATGCCAGTGTAAATTGGTACAGCCAGTGATACCAATAGTACAGACATCATTCAAGAAATTAAAATAGGACCAGCAACTTATCTACCTACCTTATTTTTGGATATCTATCCAAAGAAATTGATATCAGTATATTGAAGAGGTAGTATGCTATGTTATTCAGTAATTTAATAAATGAAATTCTGTTATTTGTTATACTATTAGTTGTGAAGTGAAGGAAAATAGACACAGAATGACAAACACTACATTTTGTGCCTCTCTCAAGAAAACGAAGTGTTGATTTTACATAAATGAGGAAACAAATAGATGTTTCTAGAATTTAAAAAAGGCAGGGAAGACATGAGATAAAGGCAGGTTGAAAAATGAGTACAGTTATACTGAAGGAATAAGTTGTAAAATTCTAAACAGGGAAGGAAAGCTATAGTTCTCAAAAATATAGCATATATTTTGTAAGCAACAGGAAGCTAGGAGTTCAAAGTTTCCCAATACAAAGAAATGATATATGTTTTGAATATAGATATGCTATTCACATTACTCTGATTTGATCATTGTTCATTGTATGCATGCATCAAATTATCACTTGTAATCTTAAATATGTACAATATGTCAATAAAAAGTAAAATTTAAGTAAAATGAAATGAGTAGAATAACAATGTTCTGTTATGCGGAATAATAGTTAAGCCTAAATTGTAAAATGACAGTTGAAGTAATAACATAATGAAAAGAAAAAAGAACTACAAAGGAGAAAATTTTTAAATGAAATGATTTAGGGCATCATTTAATCTTAATAAGAGTTGATATGCTTAGTGTGTCAGGTTTAAGAATGGCCCCAAAATTCTGTGATATTTCTTCTACTGAGATTATGTTCTGTGACTCTGGTACTAAGCAAATAAGAAAGTGATGCTTGTCAGATTCTACTTTCTATGTCTTAGGAAGAGACCAGCATCTTGAAAGTTCTTGGAAACCACTGCTGTCTGTAAAGAATACAGATGAGTAAGATCTGTATATAAAGAAAATACAGTTCCTGGACACACAGCTTTGCTTCCAACCAGAACCAAACTTGCCACCACTTAAACAAGCCCTCTTGTGAGTTATTCTCAAGTCCGTAACCAAGTGTTCCAGTTGATACTGTATGAGTTGGAAACTTTTCTGCCTTCAATCCCTACCTACATAGCAGATTCATGAGCTTAATAAATTATTATTCATTTTCAGGCCCTAGTTTTTTAGATGGTTTGTGATTAAACAGTGGATAACTAGAACAATAAGTCTTGTTTTAAGAAAGTAAATATGACACAATGGCAGTGTATATAAGATTGGGAATGTTAACAGTAGAAGGAGGAAGAAAAGACCATCTGAAAAGACCATCTAGGGAACTATCAAAGAAGTGAGGATAAGACTGGGTGTGGTAGCACACACCTGTAAGCCCGGTGCTTGGGAGGCTGAAAACAGGATTACTGTGAGTCCAATCTGTGTAGTGAAACCCCATAGACCCTACTAAATAAAAAAAAAAAAAAAAGAAGTGAGGATGATGCAAACCAAAACAAAGGTGGAAGACACTTAGAAAGGACTGTGCACACCTTGGGTGAATTCTGTATATGGTACATTAGGCATTATTACCATTTTTAAATAATAAGAATAAAACACAATGCTTGTACTTGGGTATAAACACAATGCTCATAACTTTGGTATTCATATAGATATTAAAGTCTATGTGGAGGGCATACTGGGGTGAAGCCATGGGCCGGGAAGCCAATGGGGCTCAGTGGGCCCACTCCACCTCAATGACCCTACTAGGAAGGAGCTGCAGGACAGGCAGCCAGTGGTGCCCAGCAGTCCACTTGGATGGGGTACAGCTGGAAGACCCAAGGCAGGGCTGGCCAGTTGAGTTTGAATTCAGTAGATCTAGACTCGGTAAGCTAAGGCATATGGCTGAGCATAGCCAAGACCAGACCAAGGCCCAGACCTACAGAAGCAACCTTGTGACACAGAGGTGGCAGCAGGTAAGTGGGGTAAACTAGTGTGCCCAGAAGACTCCAAGTGCATGAACAGGAGGTGTCCCTATAGAACTCAGGGGAACTAACTTAAGTACAAATTCCAAATTTAAAAACTGCTGCATTATAGAGCTATAATATTTGCCCCTATGGTCTAAAGTACAAATCAATTAGTTACAAAAGTTTTTCAATTTCTAAATTTCTCTAGCTGTTATTAGTATTGCTAATTGTACTACTACAAATAGGAAATCATATCTGCCTTAACCAAACTATCTCCCTTGGGTAATAGTATCAGGAGGTGCTTGGGTAATAAACTCACCAAAGCCCTACATTGAAGGATGGAGAACAGGGCCAAAAGGAAAAAAATATACTCCCAATCAATAGAGAAGGCAAAATTTTGGGACACATACAAAACAAGAATCTCTGACACAGGATAGACACCTAAAATACAGACTTTGTACAGAGGCTCTGACTTCCGTGATACAGCTACTTATCAAACTTTCACAAAAATGTATCACAAAAATTAAAATAAAGAGTACTCTATGAAACAAAAAATGACAGAAAGAAGCAAAATGCAATCTCAGGCCCTGAGTTCATCCAGAACACACCCAGGAGACATCAGCATAGAAAAAATCCAAAGGAACAGACCTGAAATCTCTGAAATAATAGCAACTAATTTAAAAAAAACCTGCAGAAGTGTAAGCAGGAAATCAGGTCAGAAATAATCTCACAGGTAAAAAAGAAATAAAAACTATAATGAAAGAATTACTGAGCATTTCTAAACACACTGAAAAAAAAATTAGAGGAGAATAGAAAAACTATGGTAACCTGAGAAAGATAGGAAAGAAATAGAATGTATAAAGCAAATTCAAGGTGATATAAAAGAAATTAAAAACTTCGTTAAAAGCTGGCCAAAACATTTGAATGAAGGGGAAGATAGCCTTTCAGACCTTGAAGAAATTGTGGTAGTTAATGAAAAGGTAAGGAAAGGTTTCTTAAAAACAACTAAGATCTAAAAAGTAATAATTCAACAGCTGCAAGATGATACAAACATGGACAACATATGACTAACAGGCATCAATGAGAAAGAAGGAGACAACAGGAATGACATAAAAAGAATATGGGCAGGGCCGGGGAGATGGCTCAGTGGAGTAAGCGCTTCCCTGGCAGGTGCAAGGACCTGAGTTCAATCCCCGATTCCAAAAAAAAAGAAAAAGAAAAAGAAAAAAGAAAAAAAGAAAAGAATATGGGCAGAAGTAATAGCAGAAAAGTTCCCCAATGTGGGGAAACAATCTGATATTCAGTAACTGGGGCATATAGAACTCCAAATAATATGAACTCAATTGAAACTACACCAAGACATATAATAAACAAAATCCCAGATATTCAACATAAGAACAGTATATTGAAAGCTGCTACAGAAAAGAAACAGGTCATATTTGACTAAAAATCTATCACAATAACAGCAAATTTCTTCTCACAAATCATCAAGTCAAGAAGAGGATGGAGCAAAGTACTCTAAGTCCAACCCAGACTGACATAGCATGAAAAACTCTCTTCCAAGTTTAATGGAGAAGTGAAATATTTCCATGACAAAGAACAACTAAAGAAATTCATGATGACCAAAACCAACCCTACACAGAGTACTAAAAGATATTCTAGAAAGGGATCATAATGCCCTCACTTCCAAGAATGACACAGAAAGAATCCACCAAACACAGCATACTATTAAACACAAGAAAAAAGTAGAGAACCAACAGCAGGAAAATAACATGACAAATTTAAGTCAGTAAATATCAATTATAACCACCAATATAAATGGACTCAATTCACCAATTAAAAGAACTAGACTGGTAGAGTAGATTAAGAAACAAAATCCAAGGGCCAGCCAGATAGCTCAGCAGACTAAAGCACTTGCTTAGGCAGGTGCAGGGACCAGGGTTTGATCCCTGGTGTGCTGTGCTGGAACTGCCCCCAGGATCCAGTGAGGTGGCAACTGAGACTGAGTATGGTGGCAAACATTTGTAGTCCCAGCTCTAAGAAGGCTGAAAACAGGAAGATGACTATGAGTCTGATCTGTGTAGTGAGACCCTGTAGACCCTGTACTAAATATATTTTTAAAAATCCAATAACATTGTATATAAAAGAAACACATGGGTGGGGGAGATAGCTCAGTAGAATAAGCACTTGCCTGGCAAGTGAAAGGTCCTGAGATCAATCTCCAGTACCACCAAAATAAAAATAAAAATAAAAAATAAAAGAAACACATTTAACCCATAAAGAAATTCATAGGCTGAAAGTCAAAGAATGTAAAACAACACTTCATGCTCCAGGATCTCAGAAAAAAGCAGGAGCAGCTATTCTGTTCACAGACAATCTGAACTTCAAATCAAGTATGATCAAATGACACTGTCACTATATACAGGTTGGGTAAAAATTCAAAAGGAAGAGATAACAGTAATAAATATGTATGCACTCAACTATATAATGCAAATTTTGAAAGACATGAAAAATTTAATAACTGGTATCACAATCTTACCAAGGAACCTTGACGCCCCCTTATCTCAAGTAGACAGGTCAAGTAGGTACATCAAGTAGACAGAAAATTAGCAAAGAAGTAGCAGAACTGAACTAAACCTTTGAAGAAATGGACTTAGTGGACATATAAGGAGTTCTCCACCCAACAACATCTGCACATACAGTCTTTTCAGCTGCACATGGGACATTTTCTAAAGTAGACCACATACTAATCCATAGGTCATGCCTAAGTATATGCAAGAAAACAGAAATTATCCCATGCATGTTATCTGACCACATCGCAATGAATCTGGCCATTAATGACAAAAGAAACAAACAAACAAAACACCCTCCCAAGCAACCAAAGGGGGGAAAAAAAAAAATATATATATATATATATATGTATATATATATATATATATTCTTATCTGTGTAGTGAGACCCTGAAGGCCCTGTACTATGTAGTACAGGGTCTCACTGCACAGATCAGACTTGTAGTGA
The DNA here is from genome assembly GCF_000260255.1 of Octodon degus. Lineage (NCBI taxonomy): Eukaryota > Metazoa > Chordata > Mammalia > Rodentia > Octodontidae > Octodon > Octodon degus. The sequence goes on along the minus strand of NW_004524767.1, from coordinate 1,920,589 downwards.
TCTTCCTGTTTTCAGCCTCCTGAACAGAGTGATTACAGGCATGCTACCAGGCCCAGTCACAATAGCCATCTAAGCACACGCTGGGGATGGGGCTGTCATGGCACACAGGGGATTAAATCCCAGTCCTTGCAACTGCCTAAGACCAATGGGATATAGATTCAATTAAATAAGAAATTAAACAATATCTACAACCCCCCAAAATCAAACAAAATGTTCCAGAATTTGTTGGACGCAATGAAAGCAGTACTCAGAGGCAAATTTTAAGCAGTGAAGTCACACATTAGAAAGCTGAGCAAGAACAAATAAATACCCTAATGTTGCACCTCAAGCTTCTAGAAAAAGAAGAGCAAACCCAGCCCAAAGCGTAAAGATGGGATGAAATTATAAAGAAAAGAGCATAAATAATGCAATTGAGACAAAGAAAACAATTCAAAGAATTAATGAATCCAACAGTTAATTCTTTCAAAGATTAAATAAAAATTGATAAATCCCTAGCCAAACTCCTCAAAAAGAGGAAAGAAAAAAATCAAATTAAAGCAATAAAGAACTAAAAGGGCAAAATTACCACTGATCCTGTGGAAATTCAGAAGATCATTAGTAGCTATTTTGAAAATTTTTACTCTCACAGGATCACAGACATAGAATAAATGGACAGATTCCTAGATAGGTAAAAATTGACAAAACTGAATCGAGAAGATATAAAAATTCTGAATAACCCAATATCAGCCAATGACATGGAAATGTAATTTAAAAAAAAAACTTTCAAAGCCCACATGCAGATGGATTCACAGGTGAATTCTGAAAGAAATTTAGAGATTTAATTTGAACTCTTCAATGAAATTGAAAAGGTAGTAATACTCCCAAAATCATGCGTGGAAGCAAGTATTATACTGATACCAAAAACGGGGCAAAGATCCAACAAAAAAGAATTACAGGCCAATCTCCCTCATGAACATAGATGCAAAAATCCTCAATAAAATCCTAGCAAACAGAATACATCAAATCATCAAGTACATTGTACATCATGATCAGGTAGGATTCATCTGAGGGTTGCAAAGATGGTTCAGCATATGCAAATCTATAGATGTAATACACTATATCAATAGAGACAAAACCAAAAAAACACAAAATCATCTCAATAGACAAAGAAAAGAATTCCTTTTATGAGCAGAATATATTTATTGAGGGAAAGAAAACTCCTATCTGAGAGAGGGACAAGAGGGGACCCCGAGTGAGTAGGCCCCCAGAAAAGGATTCTGACAAAGTACAAAGTTTTGAATATTCATGATCAAAACCCTACAGAAAATTGGAACAGATGTCCTATACCTCAACCTGATAAAGTCTATGACAAACCAAGAGAAAAACACAATTACAAATGGAAAAAAACTGAAAGTCTTTACTCTCAAATCAGGTACAAAATAAACATGTCCTCTACCACCATTCTTATTCAATATAGTTCTGGAAACATTAACTAGAGCCATTAGACAAGAGAGAGAAATAAAAGGAATAAAAATAAGTAAAGAAGAAATTAAACTATCATTATTTGCAGATGACATGAAACTCTACTTGGAAGAATGAAAATATTCCACCAAGAAGATCTTAGAATTAATACACAAATTCAGTAGCATAGCAGGATACAAAGTCAACACAAAAAAATCAATAGTGTTCCTCTACACAGATAACAAACACATTGAGAGAGAAATTAAAGAAACAATACCCTTCACTCAAGCATCCATACAATAAAATACTTAGGAATTAATCTAACAAAGGAAATAAAAAATCTACACAATGAAAATTAAAACCCTCTAAAAAAAGAGAGAGAGATAGAAGAGAATTTCATAAAATGGAAAGATATTCCTTGCTCCTAGGTAGGAAGAACCAACATTGTGAAAATGGCCATACTCCCAAAATTGTTATACATATTTGAAAATATTTTTTGCCAGTTCAGGCTGCCTTAAGGGTGAGTGTGGTGTGGCATGTGGAACTGAGGACTGAACCATGGTCCTGCAAGCCTGACTGGATTTGCCCATGCAGGTGCTTAAACAACTGAGCTAGGGTTAGGGAGATAGCTCAGTAGAGTAAGTTCTTGCCTGGCAGGCACAGGATCCTGAGTTCAATTTCCAGTACTGAAAAAAAAAAAAAAAAAAACTGAGCTAACTGGCAAGCTCCTGTTACACATATTTCATGCAATCCCTACCAACATACCATCAGTGTACTTCACATATATAGAGAAATCATTCTTAAAATTTATTTAGAACCAGAAAAGATCTAGAATAGCAAAGGCAATACTGGGCAACAAAGGCAAGGCAGGCGGCATTACAATCCCTGACTTGAAATTATACTACAAGGCTATTGTGATAAAATCAGCATGGTACAGGCAAAAAAACAGACGAAGGATGAAGGGAACAGATTAGAAGATGAAAATACAACTACAAACACATTCAGGAATTTTATCATTGACAAAGGGGCCAAACATGTTCATTGAAGAAAGACAGCCTCTTTAGCAAATGGTGCTAGCTCTTCACATTCGAAAATTAAAACTAGACACAGGTATATCACCATGCGCTAAACTAAAGTCAAAATGGATTAAAGATCTAAACATTAAACCAGAAATACTAAATCTTTTGGAAGAGAAAGTAGGCAGAAATCTTGAAGACATAGAAGTAGGCAGACAGTTCCTGAACAAAATCCAAACTGCATGGGAAATACAACTGGAATCTCATCTTATTGAGAAGTTTCTGCTTGTCAAAAGAAATCACAGAGTCAAAAGACAACACACAAATTGGGGAAAAAATAATGAACAACAATCTCCTAAACAAAGGACTTCTATCTAAATTATATAAAAACTAAAAAAAAAAATCACCCTCAAAAGTTAAAGACCCAATCCACAGGAGATGAACACACTCTTCTCACAGAAAGAAATACAAGAGGCAAATTAAATACATGAAAAAATGTTCCAAAGCACTGACCTTTTGACAAACGCATTTTAAAACAACATTGAAGTAACATCTCACCCAGAAAGAAAAGCTATCATAAAGAAATCAACTAATAGCAAATGCTGGAGAAGTTGTGGGGGAAAAGGTACCCTTTTGCATTGCTGGTTGGAATGTAGACTGGTATAGCCACTATGGAAATCAGTGTGCAATCTCCTCAAATAAGTAGGGCTGGAAATTCCATTCAATCCAGCTATTCCCCATATGGATATTTTCCCAGAAGTACTGAAAACTTTATACCATGGTGATATATTGTATGTGCACCCATATTTATAGCAGTACAATTTGTTATAGCCAAATTTTGGAAATAGCCAAAGTGTCCATTGCTTGAGGAATGGATGAAAAAGATGTGGTATTTTTATACAATGACATACTATTCAGCTATAAAGAAAGACAAACTCAAAGCCTTTATAAAGTGCATGCAACTAGAGGTCATACTCACAAGTGAAATAAATCACACCCACATGTGTAAAAATCATATTGTCTCCCTAGTGTCAGAATCTTAAAGAACAAATACAACCTGAAAGCTATAACAGATATAGTAAAACTGAAAGAAACTGAACTTAAAGTTTGAACAATGAAGATGAGAGAAAGGAGAAAAGCTAGGAAAAAAGGAAAGGGAGGAAAACATGCAACTATACAGGTTGGCTGAGTTAGTACTAAGAATTTCCATCACTTTTTTCAAAATAGCAGTTAATGTGTAGATTTTTCAACCTGATTAACTCTGTATGCTGATATCTGTTATATGAGCAACTACATCGAGGACAGCAATGTGCAATGCCAAGCCCATAGTTGAATACTTCTCATCCTCGTCTTCTCAATGTGTACTATTTCTTTTTTTTTT
>NW_004524767.1:1904670-1916652 GCF_000260255.1 Octodon degus | reverse complement strand
CATGTGGTGCTGGGGGATTGAACCGCGGTCCCTGATGCTTTGCCAAGCTTGTTCTAAGTAGGTGCTTTAGACCACTGAGCCATCTCTCCAGCCCCAATGTGTACTATTTCTAATGTCTTATCAATTATTGTACTCTCTTTAAGATAATTTTTAAGAAAAGATAAGGAAAAAAATTAAAATTTCTTTAAAGTAAGTGATAATATTCAGTTATTTGTCCAATCTTGCATATCTATATCTGTTAGTCTGAGCAACAGATTTGACAATTAAAATAGATGACAACCATTGTTAATTACCTACTCCTGTTATGAGAATACATATGTATTTTTGTATGTTACCTTGTTTATATTTTCTATCTGTTTTCTTACTCTTCAAAATAAATTTAAATTATAAAGTTTAAGTGGAATTCTATTAAAAATCCTATCCACCCCTACCCTATCATTTCCATGACACTTTAAATGGTTATCTTGCCAGTAAAAATACTATGTAGGATCTTACTAAATTATTAATATAATGTATATTATTTCCCCAACACCTGCATTTAGAACATGCTATACCATTCAGAATTAATTGAATTGTCTCATACTTCACTTTTATCAAAACAAAAATTATCTCTTAGCTTGAGAAAATTCATATTGGGGATATATTTTAAAGTCAATACAAATCATTTACTGTTCTATTTATCCTAGACTTTATTTTTCAGCCAAGCTGCTACTGTGTGCTAAATTAACCTCTCAGTTTCTTTCATCCTGTTGATTTGTTTTTCCTTGACTTATATTGAAGGGCTCTGGCACTTAAACAAGGCATAGCATTTCATTTATTTTAAAGATTTACTGAAGACACTGTTCAATATATTTTTAGTATGACCCATTTTCAAAAAGAAAGCATATATCTAGAAAAAATATTAATCTGATGAGTAACTTTGTATGTTTGCCTTTGTAAATACAAATAACATGTTAGATTAATTTTTTTGACCCCAGGAAGGATTGAGTGAAACTGTCTCTAATTCCTTGAATACATAGAAACTTATGATTTACACGTTTGTGTTTCAGCCTCCACCACTATCGATGTTATTTAAGGTATTATTTCCCTTATTATGATAGTTGCTTACTGTTCTACATACTAAACTGTTTATGTCATATTTTTGATTTTAATTATCACATCCATGCCTTGCTGCCATTAGTAGAAAAGGAAAATTTAAACAAAGACATCACGCATGTGCATTACCACAGGTTTCTTTCTATTGAGTACTTTTCCTCTTTCTCTTATTCTTGTCCCTTTCTGAACACTTGTCCCAATTTGCCTGCAAGGCAGTTGGAGCAGGTGGAGCATATCTCCCTCACAGGTCCAAAATTTTATTTCTACAAGTCTTATCTATAAAAACCATATCAGGTTCTCATATGTCCTGAGTTCTCACTGACCTTCAAAGGCTAAGGTCAAAATGTTGGCTGTCCTTCAACCGTTCTTTAAGTTTTTGTCTGCAAACTTAAGTTGTTAATACTCTAGAAGAGAAGCTTATTATTGCCCTACAACATATGCAGGTGGCTTTAACCTCACTGTCTGAATATCAAACATCTTGGGCATAAGATGGAACATATTAAAAAAAAAACAGAAAAACATTAAAAAAATAAAAAATAATAAAAAAAAGAAAAACATTTACTTGAGATACACTCTGGCCATAATTGGTATGTCATGACAAGCAGTACATATTTAGTAGACCAGAATGACAGGCATTCCAAGTATGACCCCACTAGTATACATTGCTATCTTCATTGCAGTCTCTCAATTCATATGTATCAGCATATAAGTCAGGGTGAGAATCCCACCCAGTAACTGCTAGATTCTACAACCTGTTGATAGTTCTCAGGATCATTGCCTGTACTGTAACATCATCTAATTCAATTGTTTCTGATCAAGGAGATTAAGGGGCCACAGAGGAATGTGATCAATGATGTAGTGTGTGCCTAAGGAGAGTCACATGGAGAGAAAAAATTCTCTCAGGCTTTCTCAGAGAGCAAATTGGTCAAGCAAAGGCCATGATTCATACACATGGCTGACACTGACAAAGGATCTACAAGGTGTGATACAGGGTTTTGGGATAAGTTGTGAGGGGACTTGACTGACTATGTCAGATACAAAAGTTACATTTTTTGTTGTATAGGTCTTGTTTGCTTTATCTTGGTCTTCACCATACAGCACAAAAGTGTAGAAGCAAGGTATGAGAAGTGAAGCCATTTTAATATGCTAAGCTGTCTAAGACTCAAGTCATCAGATTCAGACATTGCCACTCCTGTGGATAACCCACTACTGTTGTGGACTACTGGACTATATTGGAATATTTTGCTGAATTTATGCATCTACAATATTTGGATGGCAATGGAATACCCATCTCTGACAAAACTGAAGAAAAAATGGTGATATAAATGAAGGACAAATTTGTATCTGTATATAAAAAATAGGGTAGATATATAGCTACTTTCTCTTAATTCAATAAGAAGAAAAATCTGTACTAATAGTGTTTGGACAGGATATCATATCTGCATCTGATGCTATGAATGACAGTTACAAAGAATGATATGCATTGTATTAGCTGTTGTAACTCTCCTACCAACTTGTTTTGAAGCTGTAACATTGCAATTTTGTCTCAATAAAATTAGTAAAAATAAATGAATAAAATAAAAACTGTATCAGCTTATGAGCTTGTGCTTCCCCCTCTCTTTCTTCCTCTCTCCCCCATTATTCTTTATTTCTTTTTCACTCCTTTTTACTCTCTGTACCAGTTTTTAGCTTGGTGGAAAATACTCCAGTTAGATCAGGCCTAGTGAAGTGCCCAGCTAGGCCCCCTAAACAAAGTGGCCAGATAACTGCAGGTTACCTCCTCTAAGTGTCTCCAGGGAAGCCCTGGAGCAGATAGGCATATCTGATCTAGGCTGACCTTTCAGATGATAACTGACTCAGCACTCAGCAAAGGGCCGTGGGTTTAGCTCTCCGTAGAACAGTTGTGCAGCATGCCCAAGGCCCAGAGTTCATTCTTCAGCACAGAAATAAAAACAAGTCACATATTTCTGTTTCTCAACTAACACTAATAGTGATAATGCTCATAATGAACTACTGATTGTCACACAACTAGGATGCATAACTTTTATTCACTGCCATTTAACTGGTAAGCAAAGTCTTCAGGCATAGAGAGTTAAACTGACTCACTCAGTATAAACAGGCTGTTTAGAATTTTAACTGAGATGACCTACTTCACTAAGATTTAACCTCTGTCAAAATGACTCTGAAAGGGAGGAGAAGTGGAGAAATTTCATGTGATGTGCTGTACTAATCAAACACATGAAGTAGAAGAGTTAACAATCTATTTCAGAGGCTTTTCCATATCCAGTATTTCCAAATGAAAATAATTTTAATACTGAGACACTTCAATTGGCTCAATAAAATGGATCTACACTTTGCAAAATAAAATCAGAATCAACCTAATTTACTCCACCCATGCACTTCTAAAATTAAGAGAATGTTTTATAAAAGCAATCCAATACCTATAGTATATGTGTATAATGCTTGGGTGATCTTCAGTAACTAAAGTAAAAGAACTACTCTAAGGGACAGACTGCAATTTCAATAGAAAATTGTGATATTAGTGGTATTTTGTGACACAGGTCAACATTATAAATGAAAAGGAGTTCCCTTCTATATTGAGTTTCTAGCAATGTTGAAGAATCAGTCATCCATTCAGGATTTCTACTGAGGATCTGGTGTGTGGCAGGGACTAAGCTCTCAGTAGGAGTTTACATGGGTTATACATTCTGAAATAACAAGTAATCTTCCAAAATAGAAAACATTAATATTTCATTTTGATAAGAAAATAATAGGCAGAAAAGTTGAGATTCTTTTCTAAGATTTCTTACTAGAAGCTCAGCCTCTTTCATCTTAATGAGTATTCTATTCTGGGTGACTCCATGAATATATAAAACCTATACTTAAAAAATTTTTCTTGGTAATGAGAGCTTGATCACAATCCTTGTTCAAATCAACTGTGTACCGTTCAAAAGAGTACGAAAGCTGACCCGGCATGGGCGGCTTTGCTTGGGGAGGTTGGGCTGCACCGCGATGATTAATAGAGACAGGGTGGGGCTGCATACTAATGAGAATGTTAAACACAAAGCATCTCTGTCAACATAAATGATCGGTTCTTTAAATGGCAGCAGGGTTTAAGAATGACATGCTGAATCAATCTTTAACTAATTGGAAAATTAATTAGTGCCTGCCATTCAACTCTGAGTATTTTTAAGCTTGAGTTTGATTACAGTTAACTAGCTGTCTATAAGAAGTCAGTTCATAAACCCAATGAAACAGTTGCCTGACTTTTTCACAAATACCATATTTTGTAGTCTTGGTATCTGTTTGCTAGTGCTTAGAAATCCATCAACCAACCCTAGCCCATCAGTGATAAGCACGTTAGTGAATTGCGTAATGTTTAAGACATCGCTTTCACTGTATGCCTTGTACATTTAGCTATTGCTGGCTCTTTTCCTTTGGGTCAGCACACAAAAATGAAGCCTGTTATTCCTCAAAAAATGAAATGTGTATTTTTTAACCCTTTTCTCTAAATCTGCATTGAGTATTTTAACACTTTGAGTGTGCTAAAGACCAAAAACATGTATCACGGTATTAGTTAATTCCTTTTTAGACCCAGAAATGTGCCTGGGAATTGTCATTGTGGTGTCTTTAGTAGCGATGAAAGTGATGGCCAAGAGTAAGAGCATCAGAGAAAAGGAGTGCACATCTATTGAGCACCAGCCCCAGGCTGCACTGAGCATTTGCATTAGGTGTGTAAGCTTCAGTACAAACTTATTAAGTGGGTATTACATTTCCATCCAGCAAAGAAAGAATGGAGAATCAAAGAAAACATCTTTGTGTTGAAGACCACATAGTCAATAAAATATTAAATGACATTCAAGTCTTGCAAGCTTGTGTTCTTTCCACAGCACTATACTTCATCCTGCTGGAGATGAAATGTGAGATGGACAACAGACAGGTGTGGATACATAACAGGTAGGTAAACTTGGGAGAGAAGATATCCTCTCACAATCACATACAGCTTAAATATGCACAGGTTTTCTTGTTTGAGAAATTCAAAATACAAGTAAATGTAAAATAAAAGATATTTTAGATTTTTTTTTCTTTTTTGGTACCAGGGATCAGACTTAGGACCTTGTGCTTGGCAGGCAGGTGCTTATGCTGCTGAGCTATCTCCCCAACTAAAATAAAAGATAGATAATAGGAAATAAGGAAGTAGATCTTTTGCAAAAGAGAAGGAAACTAAGAAATGAAAAGAGGAGGAAGGGAGGGTTGAAGATAGAAATAGAATAAAGTTGTATAATGTATGTACACATATATATGAATATATATTATATAATATACATATAACAACTCCCCACAAGGAATGTAGTTATTATATACCACACACATGTACTAAAAAAGTGAAAATAGTAAAAACTTATGTGGATTTAAAGTACAAAATAACAAAGAATAGAAGAAATGTAAATCTTAATAATCATGATGTAACATATTTACCTAATGAAACATTTATTGACTTACAACATTAATGCTTAAAGCTCCTGAAAATAGCACATGTGGTCTCCTAATTTGTTCAAGCAATAGAAAAATGTTACGGTATTGCAGAAAAACTTGAAATTCTGGACCACAAATCAATACAGATTCATTTCTATTCACGTCTTCAGTTTAAAGATCTATTTATGTAAATTTTGGCTGAAGACATAATACAAAATGAAGTCTCTATTTTTAGATCTAAATATTCATCATGACATATGGAAAGAGTTACACAATTTATAAAATTGTAAACATCCATTGGATAGATTGTTGTAAGGCCTTATCATGACTAAGAAAATATCTTATTATGAAAAATTCTTAATAGAAACTCAAAATATAAACTGAACTATTACATAAACATTATCAAAATTGCACAAACATAAAGGAGAAATAAAAGTTTTAAGAGCACTGATGCTACCATGAGTTGTATGTTTTTAATACTACTGTATTATAAAGAAAATACCAATAAACAGGGCATCATAAGGCTATAAGTTAGTCTAAAATTCAAATGATGAAAATGAGAACAGGGTACAATTCCTAAAAACCAACAATAAAATAGTATTATTTTGAAAAATGTGTATATTTGGTATCATAGGTGGAAATTTCCTGTTTTAATTATGACTAAGTGCAGTGCAATCAATCTAGAAGCAACATTATTAATGTTTCCACAAATAATGAGTATCCTTGGTCAGTAATTGCCCACTGAATGAGATAATGCATAGGAAAGTGCTTGATAAGCTTCAGCATGGTATATGTGATGTTATTATTCCCACTATGAAGGGGAAAATCTATAATATATAGATATAGATTCCCTAAGATGGATCAATTTAGTTGTACTCATTTTCAAGGAATTAAGTTCAGAACCCAGATGTATTAAGGGTTCCTTTTTGTAGAATAGCTGTGCTCTTATTAATTCATATTACTTTCAAATCTACTCATTAAACAGATTTTCTTCTTTCTGCTCATACAAATACATTTTTGTTGTATATATTTTGCTTTAAATAATAATGCCAAGATACATAGAACACACTTCTGTGAACTCTTTATTATGTACAGTTCTACAAAGACAGATGCTGCACAATACTAAATAGTGTAGTGAAAAATATAAATAATATTTTGAAACTTAAGTTTTAAAAACAGTCATTGGGGGGACCACCCTCTAGGGCCTGCCTCCTGTCCTTCTCTAAGATGGGAGCTTTCTTTCTCCCAATAAATATAATCCACTCATAACCTCCATTTGTTCCTAAAATTCATTCTTCAGGTTTAGAAAGTAGAAACTTGTCCCAGGTACCTTTTGGGTCAGGAGTTTCACTTTTTTGCCTATATCTTTTGGAGGTTATCCATCCAAGATCAGTTTTTCTCCCTGTATCATTTGGAGGTTCCCACCAAGATCATTGGACAGAGGTATGAGTTTGCTTTTCTTTCATAGATTCTGGATTGGGACTTGCTTAGGTAACAATTTTTTATGCTTCAAATATTTATATGTCATTTCTCATTGCTCATAATTGTTCATATTTTGCCTCATACAGTTTTATCTCATACGGTTTTGTTAAAATTGTTACAATTGTTTATGCTTTGTCTTTTATTGAGCTTTGTTAAAATGTTGGTCAAAATACTGTTGGTAAATCTAAGTTAAAACATGGAAATGAAGGTTTAATATTCCTTTAATGGGACATTTATGACTGTTTTGTACTTGTATATGTTGCATTTGAACTTGTTAAATGTACTGGTATTCCTTACTTTAGACAATAGCACGAGAGAGTATCTTTTAGAAAGCCTCCTAGTGAACTTTATATAAACTTCTGTAAAATGGGACTTTTTGAATCTAGCTCAGATGTAGAAAATATACATGCCTGTATATGAAATATGGAACTTCTTTTGCCAACTAAATGACATTAGGTTGGCAACTGTCAGGCCTGCTGTTTCAGTTTCCTTTCTTTAACTTTACTCCTAAATTTCCCACCTCTTTGAACTTTCCTTTTTATAGGCTTGTAAATTAGGAAAACTCTATAGATTGTTCTATCTAAGTGAAGCCCTTAGAAAATGAGAGTTTGTTAATTCTGAAGACAGGGAAGTCATTTTAGAAAAAGGACACATACCCTGTCTCTGGGTAGAGGAGACAAAAAGGAGTATGCCCATCCAGGAAAACACATGTAAAAGCCATGTCCTGGCTTAGTGTTCTGGGCAGGTCTCCTTTGGGAGGCTAAACCTGAGACACAGTGGAGAGAACCAACTCTGGGTGACACCAGAAGGAGCTATCTCCAAAAGCAGCACACTAATGGGACCAAAACACATTTAGTGTGAGGGAGGTTCTCAAACTTTTTCCTACATCTAATTGTTTAGGTGCATAAGAACTAAGTTTTGGACTTTAAAATCTTTACTGCAAAGTGCTAGGTAATCTTGTTCAGGCTGTTAACTATCCCTTATAAAACTTGGACAAATATTGGTTACTCTGCCAGCTAGTAAATGCTCACAGAACAGCTGCCACTCTTTGAAGGAGAGGACAGGTTTCCCCAGCCATTCTTTGGTGAATCCCCACTGAAGCCAATGGCTAATGGAATGTTGACCAGAGAAACTTCTCAATTCCCATCTGAGGACTGATCTTGGTTGTGTGGGCCAATAGAAACAGAATACCTGAGGGGTCATAGCCAGGGCTACTCTCTGGTGGATGCCTAAAGGTGCCTGGTGGAAACTGGTTCTTTAGCACTGAAAGATCTCCACTTACCTATTCTGCTATATTTTTCTCTCTTTCTGCTAGTAAACCAGGAATTCTACCTAAGTTTTTCAGTAGAACCCTTTAATGAGCCACTCCTTCAAAAATTAGGCTGAGGCAGCTTGCAGTAGTTTACATTCTACAGCAGCTATCTGGGAAATGATTTGCATCTGAGCCTTACACTAAGCATAAGAGATTTTTGTCAGCTTTAAAGATTTCACCAACATGTAAAATGTGATGCTAGGTGATAAAATATGTTTCACCTGTGAGATTCAAATTTAAGTTTTTCCAGTTGTTAAAAATGTTTACTTAGGTTATTAGGTGTAAAACACAAGTGTCTGGACACTTGGCTCAGTGTACAGGGCCAAATCCTTCCAGTCAATGGTTCCATCTCTCTCTAAAAGGGACCTTTGTAGCCTGAAAAGCACTCACTTCGAATTAACCTTTTTATGCAATGGTTATGCTTCCTTCTGCAGACATTGTGGTCAGCAGACCAATTGTAACTTATATTCACAAATATTCAATAAGAGTAAGTGAAGTGTTTGTGAGGTGTTTCAGGAGACGGAAATCATGCACCAGTTTGAGGGTGGATAGGCTGGTGGGATCTTGTCTCCTTTTTCTCCAACAGGAGCATCGTATCCACCTGCTCAGGGGAGGGCTACTCGAGGGACACTTGGGTGGAAAAATCAATTAGAAAGAAGGTAGGGATGGCCAAAAAGGTAATTTCTATTCAATTCCAGGTAATCTCACAGTCACAGTCTCTTACCCCTTTAGAGTGCTTCATTGGACACCAGAAGACAGTTGATCCTTACACACTGAAAAAGAGCCTTTTAATCCAAATGGAATGTAGAGGAAATTATCAATTATGACACCATTTTACCATTAGAAATTTATTTGAAAAAGAAGGAAATTGGTCAGAAATGCCTTATGTTCATATGTTTTTTGTGCATTATGAAATAGACCTCATTTAGTCATAAAATGTAGACATGAGCCACAGGGAGACCAAAAACCTCAGGATTCTAAGACATTCACTACCCCAGAGCCTGAGACTTCTTGCCAACTTTGGAGACTGAGAACAAGACATTCTTAATCATAGCCTTGTTCACCATTACTAAAAGTAAGGTTTCCCCTGCTTGTCCTTCTAGTCTAGAGGATGGAACTTCTAAACCAGCAGAAATCCAGCCCTCTACAGGGTTACTGTCTTCCTTATCTAAGTTTAGACAGGCTCCTCTAGGACAATATCCTTTACAAGAGGTAAATGAACAATTTAGAACATCCAGAGTTCATGTGCCTTTCTCTCTCAATGACCTAAGACAGATAAAGTCAGATATGCTGTTTGTCAGAAAAAAAGATGAACACCTCTCTGATTTCTTAGAATGTTTAATAGAGGCACTGGTAAGGCATACTTCCTGAGAGGCTAATTCAATAGAGGGAAAAGATTACGTTTACAGATAAGTTCATTACTCAGTCAGCTCCAGATATTAGAAAAGAGCTACGAAAATGGCTTTTGCTCTAGATAACTTAATACTGTAGTAAAAATCTGTTTCTTTAGTGTCCTATAATCAGAACTGGGAAGAAAACCAGGGAGAGAAAGCAAAGAGATAAAAAATGGCTGCCTTTGTTGAGGCCTCAAAACACACCCTATGTCTGATTCTCTGGGCTCCAAGAAGAGCTCACCAACAATGAGGTTCATCTGCTGATGAGGTTTCCCCTGGTACTGCTATCAGAAGCCATGCCAGCATAACAGGAACTGCCTTAAGAGGTCTCAAAGCCATGCCCTGATTGCCAAAACAGCACTAGAATTGGGACTGCACTATGAGGCGGAGGCCCCAGAGCTCAGACTCAGCTTCACAGGTGGTCCAGTAGGACTGAAGGGTCCTAAGCCTGTCTCCTCCCCTGGCTGGACTGTTATCTCTACCTGTCATCTCTACAGAGGACCCTTAAGTAACCATGACTAAAGAAAAAACCCAGCCTATTGCTGGACATTGGCACAAGTCTCTTTCTCCTTCTCCAACCCTGACCTTCCTTCCAGTCATTGTTCTTCAATAGAAAGACTTTAAAAGATACCTTGCTTTAGCTGTAACTGATATACTACATATATGTGTAGGTCTCTAACTAATCATAATTATGCTAGGACTAGTTTTTTTTAATGTAATATATTGTTGTTCATGTATAAGACTTCAAAGGTATTTCTCTAGTTAAAACTGATCCCCAAAGAGAGATAAAATCCTGTCAACATAAAAAAAGGTTCTAAAGACACTGGAAAGGTTCTAAAGACACTGCCTACACAGTGTCCAGTAGATTTGGGCCTATAGATAGAGCCAGTCCTTGTATTTGTGACATAAAACTCAGAACCACAATGTTAAAAGGAAAAATCCCACAGCAGTGCCCCTTGCTTACGATGGGGACCATATCCAAAACACTAAATGGGACATTGGCTTAATCTGACAATGCTGTGTATTTCATAAGAAGTATTATAAATTCACCTGGTTGATTTCTGATGTAACTCATATATTTCATGCTGATAGTAGTTCTAACTAGTCTTATTATAATTACAAATTTTTAAAAAAAGATAGTTACATTCCAAATCCTTCTAATGTCTCAATAGCTGTCCAAGATATTAGACATCAAATCAATGGTATGTGAGATGCTGCAGTCCCCTGGACCTTATCTTTATCATCTTTATAGAAAGCCATTATTGTATCCTTGGTGAAAATCATTTTTTACTGTATTCATAATTATCCTGTTGATATGATTATTTGGCCCATGTATGTTTAGTCATATCTTTGGATTTGTCTCCTTCAGACTTAAAACTGTTCTGCCTACCCAAGATAAAAATGCCTTGTGTCTATTGAGGGCCTTTAGGTAGAACCTTTGGAGAGTATCCATGGCTGCCAGTTCAGAACTACAACCCCTTTCAGCCTAAAGAACGCAGAGTAGTCATCATCCATGATTCCCTCACGGCAGTTCAGGTTACTTCTTCAGAGGGGAGAATGTTGTAGGCAGCTGAATTAGACAGAAATATTATAGGCAATCAGACAGAGCCAGACCCTCAAGGAGACAAAATGGAAGACAAGGTGACTGAAACTTGGAAGAGACAGACACTTGCTATAGGCCAGACCTCCTCAAGACAAAAGTGGAAACAAATAAAGCAACATATTTCCCTAGGGATGGGCATCAGGCATCATTGGTATTATAAATAGGTATCAATCACCTTAAAAGAGCCCAAGTGAGTCAATAACCCAACCACCAACAGGAAGGGATCCTGTTCTATATTCATGCCCACTTTGTACATGATTTGCTACCCCATTTGATTCCAATTTAACCAATTTTTACCTGAGCAATGGTGCTTGTAATCTCATTGTTTGACCATAGCTTTGTTCTACCTCATGCCCACCTAAGTGAGTTCCCATGTTCTCTACCACCTGAGACCCGCTTCACTGCATGGTTTTACTCTATAAAAGTCCTTGGAAGAGACAGTTTCTCTGGGACCACCTGCTTGTGCCACCCTCCTATCCCTCTCTAGGACAGGAGTTTTCTTTCTACCAATAAATATATTCTGCTCATGAAAATAAATAAATGATAAAAAGAGTCATTGGATGTTTATATAGTGATAAATTCAAACTGTAACTGTATATTCATATTAAATATTTTATTAA
>NW_004524767.1:1889113-1903730 GCF_000260255.1 Octodon degus | reverse complement strand
AATTAATTAATTAATTAAATAAACTGTGCATCACCACACACTGGCTCTAAACAAAACAATATAAATTCAAGAGTAGTTGATGTCACATAGTAGTTTCTTCAATTTAGTTGTTTCAATTACTAGATATATGTATGCAAAAAAGTTATAAGAAATTAAGAATAGGAAAAGCAAAAAAGAAATATAAATTACTATAGTAAAATGGAAAGAAACTGAATTTAAGGATTAAACAACAAAGATGAGAGAAAGGATAAAAGATAGGAAAAAAAGAAGGGGAAAAACATGTACGTATATATACAGGATGGCTGAGATGATGGAACTAACAATTTCTATCAGTTTTTTGGAAAATAGCAGTTAATGTTTAGACTTTTTACCTTGAATAACTATGTAATTTGGTATCTGTGACTGGAGCAACTACCTTGAGGACAGCAAAATGTAATACAAAATCCATGATTGGCTATCTCTCATTTTGGTCTTATAAATGTGTACCATTTCTAATGTCTTATCAGTTATTATATTCTGTCTAAAATAAGCCTTTTGAAGAAATACAAGGAAAAAGTTAACATTTCTTACAAGCAAGTGTGATTATTTAATTATGTGTCCAATCTTGCATCACTATATGTTAATCTGAGCAACAGATTTGACAATAAAAATAGATACTATAAGGACCATTGTTCATTAGCCATCTCCATTTTGAAAATCTGTAATATGTGTATTGTTGCATGTTACCCTGTTTCTGTCTTTGTTTTTCTATTTGTTTTTTCTTTTGTTTTTACTCTTCAAAATAAAATAAAATTGAATTAGAAAACAACAACAACAACAACAAAAAGAAATGAATAAGTATTACCTGCTACTCTGTGGAAAAGACTGCCTTTGTGTGGATTTTATGGCAGCCCAGATTAGTGCTTACTATTACTCAGGATGGAACAGCCTTGATCATGCTTCAGTGATGCCGGCTCAGCAAGACTCAGGTGCTATTGAACAGTAACTGGCAAGCAAGCAGCAAGAAGCAAGGAGCACTAACACAGCAGCTTAAGGAATGGCAGGGGCTGGGACTTAAGGTATCAGGACCAGGCTGTTAATGCAGAAGGGGCCTGAGAGTGAAACCTGTGTCCTTGACTGGTAAGCACGGATTCCAGACAGAGCCCTGCCAAACAACCACTAAGGGTGAAACAAAATGATTCTGCCACGTCTTCACATGCATACATGAAGGGTAGAAAGAAATCTACGAACTGGAGGGGAAAACTATACAGGTTGACAATGCATCCTTTGGGTAATCTCCTTGTGAAAGATAAAAGAGATGAATTAGACAAACAAAGCTCATCTCTGATTAAACTAAGCAATGATCCCAGAAGCTCATTGCCTCTTTCTCTATCATTCTACTCTGCTGCTGCCTGTCAAGCATTCAGAACAGATCCTGGCATGCAAGAACACTTACAAAATACCTACGATAGCTACAGCTGCTACCTAAAGCCTTTTGGGGAGAATTTAGGATTTTATCTAACAATTGTAAGCAACAGAATAGCTCAGTGTTGAAATCAGAAAATCTAAAATATACTTCTCTGTATCATTTACCAGCTGTGTGACCTTAGAAAGTCATACAGTGACCTTTGCAACTCTACAGCCTATCTCTCTTTGTCCTTAAAATAAAAGTATTAATACTGGTACTGCACCGAATTGTTTTAAGGGTTTTGTGACACTAAATGTGATATAGCAATGCTATTGGT
This sequence comes from Octodon degus, assembly GCF_000260255.1. Lineage (NCBI taxonomy): Eukaryota > Metazoa > Chordata > Mammalia > Rodentia > Octodontidae > Octodon > Octodon degus. Next base: position 1,902,006 of record NW_004524767.1, on the reverse strand, counting down.
TACTAGCACTATGCATGACTTGAACATTGCAGATTTAAAATTGAAATGCATTTTTAATCACTTATAGTTATCAAGGCTCATAATATAAATGGAAGGATCAACATAGATGTCCCAAGGTACAATACAGTCTTTCTAGCAGCACCCAACATTTACCTAAAACAGACTCCGGCACATTCAGGAAGATATGGCTGTAGACCTTTTACCTAAAACAAACATTACAAAAAGTTACATTTGTCCTTTCCTCCCCCAGATGCAGTCACTGTAGCCTGCATTTGTGCTATTTGATGACCCAGTTGCTAAAAAAAGGCTATGTTAGCCATTTCAGATTTGGTTAAAAATTCTTCCCTTCTCAGCAAATGGATGGATGAATCTACAAGAAAGTAGAAATGATGTAGAAACAGAGTGGGATCTGATCCTGGGACTGCAGTGCATCCATTCAGTGTTTGCACAGAGTGCACCCACGTGGCTTTGGGGTCTTTGTCTGGTTCCCGCCCCTTCCTTCCTGCTCCTCTTTGCTTCTGGTGATGCCTTGGCCAAGGCAGCTTGGCTTCTATGTGCCCCTCTGCAGTGCTTCTCTGCCTGGAAGCCAGCTGACCGTGGAGCCAGCTGACCTCAAGCAAAGGAAAGCTCTGCTTCCTGTTGTGAACACTCAGTGTTGTGTCTCAGGCTCAGCACAGCATCTTCTGGTGTGCTCCTTATGCGTGCTGAAGCTCTTCTCCCTGCACTCATTGCACCAATGATCTTTTCATCAATACCCAATTGCTACACACCTATGTGCTCAAACATGGTGTTCAAACTACAGAAACAGGAAAGTAAATGCTCTGCCTTTAGAGAGCTCCTAACTCCACTAATTAAGCAAGGCATGTAATCATAAAAAAATGACCTTTTCCAAAATAACTTAAATTTTACTAATTATAAAATGCAAAACACAGAGGTAAAACCAATTTTATGGATTGATACAGGAGTAAAATGAAGCCAAATGAATCTAAAGACTGTGGAAGTAAATTTTGAGAATATTAACTAATATTTAAATTTGAAGTCGTAATCTCTACTTTGATAAGCATTTTTCCTCTTGTCCTTCATTAATTTTGGCCACTTTGCTTCAAAAGCTTTTAAAATTGGGTAATTATGGTGCTACTGAGTATGTGTCCCCTAATAATTTCTCCTGTTTTCTAGACAACATAGTTTACACGAGTGGTCATCTATGGAGGTTTGCAGGGGAGGCTTCCTCTGCATGTGTGCACCGGACCCAGCAGCAGCACACTCTTTTCAGAAAGCACACAGTTCAACAGATTTGCTGGAGTACAGGTGTTGCCATATAAATAAGCTCTTTATATGACACCATAGTCTAGAGATTGTGTCACTGTAGTTGTGGTCCTTCGTGATTTTGCATCTTTTTTTATTCCCTTTAAAGTTCCCCTGGGATTTATTGAGAGTGAATAAATTATGTCCAAATTCTCTGAGTGAAAAATTTTTTATTTATTCATTGGTGATTATTTGTTTTGTCCTGACCATGTAGCTTGTGCTAGCTTGGAAGAGAAGCTTCTTTTCCTCCTAGCTCTTTCTGTCCCACTGTAATTTCACTTCTCCCAGTGACTTTGCCTTTCGAGGTATTTTGTGGGCCTCCTCTTTTTGTATTGTTTAACTTAGTATAAAACCTAGACCACATTTCCACATGCCGTAAAGTCCTGGCCAATGAATTCACCTGACAATCTGTGGGGAATGTGTAATTCAGTAGTTGCTCATATTCTTCTACCCAAATAACGTGCCCTCCATTGTTCTGCTGCAACACCCTGCTACTGCCCGCCTCTGAATCGTCACAATACGGAGCTGGTTAATTGATCTCTGAAACTTCATATGAGAAAATATTTCACGTTAGTTCACCATTATCACAGTTTTCTCATAAACTTTCCTATCATTTTATCTCTCAGGAACACCCATTAGCAAAAAATCTCTTCTTTCACTAGTGAAGACCTCTGGTCTTTGATCTGGTCTTTCTAAGATCCTTTGGGACTCAAGTAAAGCCAACTCAAGCAGCTCAAGCATAAAAGGAAATTTTAATATGAGATGCAGGTGTAGCTCATGGAATCAAATGAATGGCAGCGGTAGAGCCAGACTTCAAAAGACTTAAGAATCGGAAACTGCAAAGACATCACAGCCCCAATCAGTATGCTCCTGTGTGCCCCTCTCTCTTCTCTTTGTGTGTTTCTTTTCTTCCTAAAATGATTTCTCTGCTCCACCAAGCAGTGGTAGCAGAATTCTAGTACAAAGCTGCTCTCTTTGGATTACCTTACTGTCAGCCAAACCCAGATTAAACTACTCTCTGAATTCCAGTTCAGGAATGAGAAAAACTTATTCCTCAAAACCCTTCACATGTTCTCTCAGCTAATGAAAACATGGGCCAATTCTGGGAAACAGAGGATGTAGTCAGATAAACATGACTGCCAAGTACCAAAGAAAGGAAGGTAATCAAGGTAGACACACCATAAAGTACAAACCTCTGCTTTTTGTCCTGTCTAGTATCATTGCAATGTGTTTAATGATTGCTCTATTTGTGCTACACAACTTGACTTCCACACTTTGATAAGATTCTGAGTTATTTAATTATATATCCTAGATTCTTTAGTAATGTTTAAGTCTGGATCTTTCAAAGTAATGATTTTACCTACTTCTCTTTATTGAGAAGAAATGTAATCAGATAAGTCCAAGAAGATTTGCTTTAAATGGCAGCTGCATCCACAATAAACTTGTTTATAATTTCCTACATTGGCTATTCCAAATTTACACCAAATTTTTAATTTTTTCTAGAGCAGTCTTTCCTCCATCACACCCTGGATGAGCTGAGGCTTTTGTGGTGATTGTTTGGGGTTGGGGTGATTAGTGGGCAGACAGGTGGGATCAAAGGGGACTGAGACTGCAGGAGTGAGAGTGGCCAAGTGTGTGGCTATCGCAATGGGTGCTATGACCTAGCAGGGGGAGGACGGGTCATATTTTAGCAGTGTAGCTGTTGTTCCTGGGTACAAGTGGTGGTGGGGGCACGGGATGTAGGCATGGACTCTGATTGATCCTAGAGCTTAGCAACTTGGGTGTCTGCAGAGATGTGGGGTCCTACCTATCAACATTTAAACTTAGTCCTTTGGCTGCTGCTGTGATAACCTATATTACAGGTTACATAGAAAGCACTTAGTAGTGCATATTTTAGGTAAATACCAATGTTTATAAAAATTTGAATAAATTAAATTGGTTGTGTCTATCTTCAAAGGTATCTATTTTCTTCAAAATTTGTACCTTTAGCTTTTGTCTTTAAATTGAGGCTGAATTCACTTACAACATGTGTCTTACCTGTGCTGACTCCTCTGATCTGCTTCTTCCACACCTTCTATCAGCCTTCTGAAGTTTTTTTACAGACTGAGTACAGACTGCTCTGAAACCTTCACTTTCTGCTGCGAGCATTTGAGCACTCTCTTTCCAGTGTTCGTGGCATCTGCTCCTACCTTTATGAGAGCATTTATCAACTTACACGGCAATGATTTGTTTACCTGTCTCTCTCTGCCCTGTGAGTGTTATAAGGAAAGAGCTGTTTCTTATCTGAGTGAGCTCACTGTCTGGCACAGAGTGGAAACCCAATTAATTACTCTCGTATGAGTAACGACTCTGCTTCATTAGTTCTGCAGAGCAAAAGTCAGATAATGGTCTGATTTTTATTTCCTTTGTAAATTCTACAAAAGATGACAGTCCTAAAAAGCACATGTTTTGAGATTAGATAACAACAAGAACACTGCCTGAAATTGTGCCACATATATATTAGGGAACATTAAACTTTGTCAATGTGGCAGTATATCATCTTAATTAGTTATAAAAGCCATATAATTGCAATGCCAGGAAGGGGTATTTCTAAAACTTTACCATCTCACTGCAAACATATAAGCAAGCCAAACATCTATTAAAGGGCAATTTCAACTCTATCCCTAATTTTGTCAGATAATATAACTTTTTGGATTGGAATCCCTCAAGCAGAGGTCTGAATTTCCATGACCAAAGCAGGCAGCATCCCTCCACTGCTATTGTTTGCCTGAGCCTTTTGTTCCTGTCACTGGCAGCAGGAGTAACCACCCCTTTTTCTGGTCCACTCACACTCATCACACCCATCACGTTGTGTCCCACTTTCCCTTTCAAACACCGCCTCTGCTTGTTCAGAGGCAGAAGACAGCTGGACAGAAGCACGACGTACACTTCACACTAGAGTCATGCGCGGTGGGGAAAGTGGAGATGCAGGCCACTATTTAATGTTTAAATGAGATGCTTCACATGGTTATCTTCTCTGATCCCTGGCAAACCTTAATCCCATCATTTCTTTCAGTTAGTCCTTTTACCCAACTTGTTTTTTCTGAAGTATAGTAGATACTAACTAATAACAAGTACCGTTCCTCAATAACATTCATTTGAGAAACGCGACGTGCTTGCCAAGCTATGGGTAACATTCCTGCTGCATTGTGCTTCCAGAGCCAAGAGCTGTTGGAGCAGTTTCTATTTCCTTGTGCAGTGGGAAAGGGAAGATATCCTGGCAGAGGGCATATTGCAATTTCACTTCATTATGCAGATTTAGAAAAAGGTAGCAAGACTATCATAAAAATGAACACATAGATATAAGCACGCAAAATTGATAAAACTTAAAAAGAGTAATAAGAAAATTAATCATTAACTATTTCTTTAAATAGACCAGTAGAAATCAGTAGTACAGTTATCTGAACTAGTTGGGGACATAGCTCAGCAGCACAGTGCAAGATTGTGAGTTTGAGTCCTGGTACAAAAAAAAAGAGAAAGAAAGAAAGAAAGAAAGAAAGAAAGAAAGAAAGAAAGAAAGAAGAAAGAAGGAAGGAAACAAAGAAAGAAAGAAAGAAAGAAAGAAAGAAAGAAAGAAGAAAGAAAAGAAAAGAAAAGAAAAGAAAAGAAAAGAAAAGAAAAGAAAAGAAAAGAAAAGAAAAAATTAGCCAAGCAATCCTGAAAACAACAATATGCGTTGTATAATTCCTATCATTTTGTGTAGTGGAATTCTATATCATTTCTAATGTTTATTTTACTAGATTTTATTCTCTTTAAAAAAATAAAAACACTGGGCAGGCCAAATAGATCAGTGGATTAAAGCACCTGCAAGCATGCTCAGGGGCCAGGGGTTCAATCCCCAGGCCTGCTGTGCCGACCCCGCCCCCGGGGCTTGCTGAGATGGCAATTGAGACTGAATGTGGTGGAGCGCGCCTGTAATCCCAGCTCTTGGGAGGCTGTAAACAGGAGGATCACTATGAGTCTGATCTAGTAGTGAGACTCTAAACACCCCATAGACCCTTCCCTAAAAAACAAAAACAAAAACAAAACAAACAAAAAAATAAGGAAAGATATGATTCACAGTAGAAAAAAAAACTTAGCAAAATAAATTAGACAAACACAAGCTTAAGTACCATATTTTTATTCTTCTATGAGAAACCTAGAGTAAAAGCAAAAAAACAAAATAAAAGACAGATAATAGAAAATAGAGAGCTAGATCTTCTGCCAAAGGGAATGGTTCAGGAGCTGGAGGGAGGCTTAAGGAGGGAGTGGAAAGGGTATGCAAGAGAATCAAGATGTGTGATGTACGTGCACCAGCTCCCCTCCAGGGAGCCTTGTGCGCTGCACACATGTACCACTAAAAATAAAAAGTAAAAAAAGAAAAAAAGACAAAGAACAGAAGAAATCAGCAAATTAGCCTGATGTTGCGCTAAAGTCTGAAATATAAGCCAAAAATGCACACTGAGAGGATAAATAAATGAACGTATTAGGCTGGCTTTATCTTTTAGTTAAATCTTCAAAGTAAATGGCTGCATCTCAAGCCTGCACCACAACAAAAAACATTCAATTTCAACATTTAAAAATATGCATTCAGGAGGATATAAGTCTGCTCCTTAGGTTTAATACCTGATAATGTTATCATATGACTCTATTTTCTATTAATATTACCCTCAGAATAGCTGAGAATCATCTCATACTGTGCATGAAAAAGAACTCTCAGTAGTTCTGGCTAAAAACATCATAATGAAAATTTCATCTGACCTTCCTAATGTCAATTTGCAATTTAGAAAAAAGTATCAAGGAACAGAGAATTTTTTATTTCTTGCATACTCATTCAGCTACAAAGGTGCCTCAAAGAACAATGAATCAATAAATTTAGAACAATAAGTGGGAAAAGATAGAAAATCTATCTTTATTCCTTTAAAGAAATCCAATTTATTTTGAGGACAAAGGAATTAAGACCATAGAATTCCTTGGGTGGCATGTACTTGATAGCATATAGCAGCGTTTCTGTGTTCGTTAGGATGATTATGCTAACAAATCACTATACTTGGCAGAATCACACAAAATTAGTGGGAACTTGCAAGATGTAATGAAGACTATTTCTATTTCTATGACAACAAGATGCCTATGATGATAAAATAATGATGCTAGATTCATGTTATAAATCTTCCCCCAATACACTAAAACCCTAGTTGTGGAGATGAAAGCATATTCTTTTATTACTGTTATGATTCATGACTCAATGTTCAGGCAAAGCTTCATGCATTCAAGGGGGTGGGACTTTAGATGTCAGCTTAATGTAGACCTTGAGACTGGTTCATTGTCTGGTCCTGGGATAGGAGGTATGAGGGCTGCACCTACCCTAGGTGGGAACCTACATGCTTTATATTCCCATATAAAGGTGGGTGCTCCTCCCTGTTGCTCCCTTCCCCCACCTTCCTCTCACTGCCTTTGTTGTATTCTGCCACTGGCCTGCTGCCCTCTACCACGTGCCACCCTGCCTTGGAGCCCGCAGATTACAGACTGAAGCCTCCAGAAACTGTGAGTAAAAAAACCTTTCCTCCTTTGGTTAATGTGTTGGGCATTTTGTCTCAGCAGTGAAAGAAAAGTAAGACAGTGAAAAGTAAGACAATGATAAATACAAAGTTTATCTGGCAATTGCTGGCAGGAGAGAGATTTCAACACCATAAATATTGGAGTTCTTTTTTCTGATTTTCTTCCCATAGCAACATGACAAAAATACCACCCTGTGTTCTAGTTCCTTTGTTTTGTGAAAGTAAGGCAAGAGGGTTTTAGCAAATCATATCAGCATTGCCTTTTTTCTGCAGACCACCTCAAATCACGAGAAATAGGTACAGGCTTTGAAGAAAACCTACAACAAAATAATGTTTAACAAATATGCAGTTGATGTCATAATCATCACATCAAATTTTTGTATTTAAACCTTGAAAACTTTAATAGCCAACCTTCAAAAATCTCACTTTTTAAGATTTATCATTACTCACTTACCCTTCAGCTCTCTCAAATAGCTCAGCATACTGAAACTTTGATTCACTATCAGAAATATGTCTCACCCTGCAAGTCACCACAGGACACTTCCTGCCATGCGCTACACATTAAACCCAGGAACTGTCTCCTCCTCATTCACTCAATTCTGCCAAACATAAACTGTAGCTGCATCACCCCAAATTCTCACAAAATAGAACATCCATATTCTTCATCCAGCTATGCATGCACGAAGATCCAGTTCTATGCTATGGATTGCATCTCCATCTGAAGCCTGAAATCATCTCTCTATGAATGTTGCGGCTTTCATGAGCTGTGTCCTACGATGGGACAAATGTTGTGCGGAGTGTAACTATAATAACAAACTCACCATTCTAAACATCATCGCTAACCCAGTAAAATTAATTAGAGGGAAGCTCTCAGTTGACATGGATACCCTCACACAATGTTTCACTTTCCACTTTATTTTACTTCTCATTATCTCAGACCTGATTATTATTCTTCCATGAAACAAGATCTAATAACCCATCAGAAATCTAATCTAATTCGGACAAAATTCCATTTCACCCTTACTATACAATTTTTATGAGCATACATGGTCTTTCAAGCAAGCACACATTTTCATTTCTTTGCCTTCCAAATTGGATCATTTCCACAGCAGTCTCAGAATGAAAGCTTTCCCTTGCCTAGGAATGGTCACCACTAAAGTCCTGACTAGGCCAATAGGCTCCCATAGCCTACAGTAAACACTCCAGCATAAAAAGAAGAGTTGTTTCCAAATATGTGCAATGATTTTTTTTCTACATCTAGCATCTGAGTAAAACTGGCTTTTAAAACACTACAAGCTTATCTGAAAGGAAACCTGAGGTTTGACTCAGCCTACATATAAGTTCTTTCTGGTGAAATTATTTTCTACCCTAGAAATATTTGACAAAGTTCTATTACCATGTAACTAAAGAAAGAAAAGAATTTGTGTTTGTTCTGTGGCAAATTTTATAATAAATCTCTTCAAGATGGCCTCAGGGTTTCCTGAATAGCACAGAGATAAGACAATTGGTGATTTTCTGCTTTACTATATGTAGCAGGACCCATTGATTATTAATGACTCTTCTAAAGGTCAGTTGTGGATTAGAAACCTGCAGAGCAGGAAGGATTCCAGGAAGATGGCAGTGGTGACTTGATAACCTTTCCCAATCTCTGCAAGAGACAAAGTGCTTAGATTATGAAAAATTAAAACAGCAAACAGTAATCAGCACATGATAAACTATTTAAAACAGAACTAGGAGAATAGTTGTTCTTGTGAAGCCAAACTGCATGGAGGAAGCTGTAAACCACAAATGATTTGAAGGGACATCAGTGCATGTATGCAGGAGTAAGGGGCAGGAAGGGGTGGAGTGGAGTCAGAGGGCCAGAGAACAGGGTGCTGATGTCATTAGGATGTTCACTGCAGACAGGGATGAAGTGGGGGGGCACAGGGGCTGAAAGTGTGAGGAGTTTGTGAGTGCACCTCTTCCCTGCTGACCCCAGAAAGGATCCACAAGTGCTCCTGCCAGGGACACACATTCACAAAGAAGGAAGATTGCTGGGAAGGGTTCAGAACTGAACAAAACAGAGACAACAAAGGAAGCAAAGACCCAGATGAATCTGAAGAAAACACAATCGTATGTATTTTTAGTTCTCTGAAACAGGCTGGCCTTGAACTTAGCATGTAGCCAGGCATGACCTTGATCTTGGGGGAGATCCTCATGCTTCAGCTCCAGAATGCTGGAATTGTAGGCATCCATCACCATATCCAGCTTAAAAATAATTTTTAAACACAATACAAAAGGAAAGATGATGCAGCTCTATATACTGCGTGTGATGTCCAAAACCTTTCCATCTTACACAAGCATGAGCAAGGTGCAAGCATCAAGCTCTTATCATTAGAGAGTGATAAGGAAAATGGAGGGTAAGAAAGAGTAACTTACATGCATAAAAAAAAGCATGCCACAAAATAGAACAAAATTGTAAGCTATTCAAAATCAGCTAAGGAACATTATGAAAAAGTTGTAAGACATAGAAGAATAACAAAAAAAAAAAAATCAAACTGGTAAAGCTCAAAAATGGTAACCCTGGAAATAATTGAAAATAAAATGGAAAAAAATCTTTAAATTAAGATTAAACTAGAAGTTACACTATACAAAGCAAATAAGTAAACAATGTATTTGTAAACTAAATAATGAAAAAAAAAATAGAAGTATGAGGAAGAAAATGACGGATGTGTGTTAAGGGGCCAGAGAGCCCCAAAATATTGAAATTGTCAGTGATGTTTGTGGAAAGCAGAGACCGGATCTGAAACTGAAAGGAGTGTAGGAACACAACTTTAAAGACTTTAAAAATTTTTAAAACTTTTGAAGTGAATATTTAATAACAAATGAATGAAAGGATTCAAGAAAAAATGAAAGTACTTAAGACACACAAAAAGTTTGGACATAAGAATACTAGAAAATGAAAACCAAAATGCGAAAACAGAACAAATAATGAATGCAGCAATCCCCAAAACTTTCTAGAAACAAAAGTTGTAAATTTATGTAGGAGTCCTTGCTTGATTTTCTTTTTGGTCCAAAAAGTCAATATTTATAATACCAAAGATATGTTATCGGAATTCCACCAAGTTAATTCTAATCTACCACTCCAAGTGCAACCCATGGAGAAAGTAAAGACACCAAAACATATTTATAATTATTGAGGAGCCAAGGGGCCCTAGGTCTAGCCACAAAGATGTCTTTCCAGAACAAAGAAGCTGACCCAGGGTTGCACCTGGGTTTTGTTCAGGAAAGATGTCTTTCCAGAACAAAGAAGCTGACCCAGGGTTGCACCTGGGTTTTGTTCAGTGGAGAAGGAGTGGCTTGAGGAAGAATGACTCATAATTGTGGGAAGTGGTGACTACTGTGAGCTGAGCTAGGTAGGTGGCTTGCATTTACCTCTACTATATGCAGAGAGAAGGATACACAGAGAAAATAATTTGCATTATACTATTGAGATAATATCTAATGTTTCAGGGGTCTGATGTTTTGGCTCTGATGTGTAATCTTTCAAGCCCCAGGAAGTCATAACCTGTGTCTTGAGTCTCCCCAGCTGGCAGCCCAGAGCACTGGCTCTTCATTCTGTGTTGACCTGGCTCACATTAAATAGCAGCAGGTGTGGGTTATCAGGGAAACACATATGCCACCTTCAAAAACTACCACTAGCACATTGGCTAGACCAGTACACTTTGCTTAAGGCCAATTGAAAGGATAAAGAGAAATCCTAGCTAGCTCTGTACATATCAATACAAGGAAATAAGGTCAGGCTCAGCCAAAATGGAGACAATCGCTCTTCTTTCAAGGAGAGCTGCTCTCAGGTCATCCTCCCCAAATTTAGACATTAAAAATGCATATAATGTTGCTGATTATATTAACTCATAACACCTAATACCAGAACACATCTCAGTAAAATTATGCAACTTAAGAAACAAGGAAGTAAAGGGTGTGGGGAGGCAGAGAAGGAGAAAGAAGGAAAACGTGTACACAAAAAAGAAATTCTTTGGGCAGCTTGCAAATGAAGAACATATGGGATATAAAGGGAAAGCAATTAGATTATCATCAGAATTTTAATAGCAGTACTTTTTACCTGAAGAAAATGAAGTAACATATTAGATATTGAAGAAAAAACAATATGTGCTAAGAGCTTTATTAAATACAAAAATTTTCAACTTCGAAGTACAGAGGCAGACTCTATAAACAATGTAGAAGGACTCCAGGAATGTTGTTCCTTGGATAAATTTATGAAGAAATTTGGTCAAGAACAACCTTCAGACAAACATGATGACCAGGGAGAAATTTGCCTCAGGTCTGGAGGTCTATAGATACATGGTCGAAGTAGTCCCAAGGCTTGAAAACCAAGTGGAAAGGCATGTAGTATAGCTGTATCCTCAAGGTGAACATACAACTATAAAAATGAGGAGGACAAAAGCACTGTAATGTGACTTTTCCATAATTATATTGATGTAACAATATAACAATCAACTATATTGATGTTAGTTTTACTAACAATCAATTATACTGACGTTAGTTGCTACTTTGAGAACATTGACTGTAAAGTATCAGTAAAACAAGGAATACTGACATTTTCTATTAATGTCCTTTCTATTCAAAGTCCCTGGAAAGTGGTATTCCCAGTGAGAAATAAAGGAGATAGAAATATACTAAAGAAGAGTTTAGGGAAAAGCCTGGTGGTCTTGATTTGTGTAGGATATGTCAGTCTGAATTTAAAGGTCCATCAGTGCAAATGAGAAAAATTAAATAGAATCTGGGATAGAAAATGGGAAGAAGGTGCTACTTTAGGAGCAGGCCTGGGAAGAAGGGAGTCAGAGTGATGTGAGGCAGGAGCTGTGCCCAGGCTGTGCAGAGAGGGCTCAGGCACTGACGTCCCTGCTGAGCCATGGAGAAACACTGCGGTAGGCACAGCTTCCATTACAATTTCCATTTCCTTTAGTGTCCTGAAAGTAGTTCTTAAAAATCAGGCAAGGTCCTACTAAGGCAAGACCTCAAATCCAAAAGTCTACAAGTTTAGCGTTTATATTAAGTATCCACACCTTCACACAATTTCGTTACTGTGGTATGATTTACCAGATGCATAGATTGATCTGCCCAGAGAGTTAGGAGACATTTTATGTCCCTTTTATACAGATATTGGCTTTATTCTACCAAGAATCTCAGCTTATGTCACTTCCCTTAGTAGATACTAGGGAGATTACGTAAAGTGTATAGTGGAGTCTGGAACCAGGATCCCAAATGTGCCAGCTCTTGTTTTTGACCTTAGCTGGGATGGCTAGCTTCATTCTCTTCATGGATTTTCTATCAAAAATCATAGCACTTACTGCACAGGGTCCTCAGAAAGACAACACAAAGTATCCCACATAAAAGCTAAGAGCACCACTTTGCTTCTCTGTGATCTCAATAAATATTGCATTGATGAACCATTACCTTCTATTCCAATGTGATGTTAGTTTAAAAATGCATTTATACTTTATCACCAAAGTGTCTAAGCTGGGCTTCCTTAGTTAAGTTCCTAAATCTTGTTTCTTTCCTTTTTTATTTCAAAGAAAAAAAAAATAAAAACAATACAGAATTTCAAAACAAGATGATAAGAAATTAAAAATTGTTATATTCTATATTGTCATCTTCAAAGTAGTCGCTCAAATTGCAAAACATAGGCGTAAAAAGTTGATCCAGCAATATGAACACTAACTCTTCCTTTCAATGAACTAATAGAAGTTAGTAGTACAAAAAAGAGAGAAATCAGTGGTGCAATGATCTTAGCTCTCCTGTGTGTATATGTATGCATATTTCCCCTTCTCTCATTCTCATTTCCCCCATCCCAGTTGTCATTTCTTTTTGAGCAGTTTCTTTCCCTTTCACAAGATATGCCCAAATCTTATTTCAATTCCTTACGAAATAGGGACAGCTACTATATTCTAAAAGTAATACAAAGATTCAGTAATTTGCAGTTCCATCTGAATATTTTTCTGTCTGAATATT
>NW_004524767.1:1877927-1889013 GCF_000260255.1 Octodon degus | reverse complement strand
CAAATATTATAGATATAGATATAGATATAGATATAGATATAGATATAGATATAGATATAGATATAGATATAGATATAGATATAGATATAGACACAAAATATGTATGAAGATAAGTGAAGTTATCTTTCCTCCTAGGTTCCTGAAAATGTTAAATGGTACTTTCCTGCCTAAAATTAAATTCCAAGAGCTCCTCACTTGGAAACACATATGGAAGTGGAACAACTGATATATCCTACACAAACTGGAACAACTCAGAGGAAGTTAGCACAGCCCCGTTCCAGGATGACAGGCAAATGTATATCATTCCCTGTTTAAACCAACTTAGCTATACATTTACTAATGGCAGAATTTTACACTGTGGTGTTATTTCTCAACAAACATATTAAAAATCTTTAAGCTACTATGATCTAAGAAGAACATTGCTATGTGTTGATTTTTCAAAACTTAAGGACTTTTTCTAGGACTAATATCTACCCCAAAATCTTCTGTTTTTTCAAAGATGCTATGCATGTAACTATGGGCCTGCTTTCCTCTGCAGTACGAACCCTCTCTGGAGAGTGTGAGTTGAGGTGAGTTGTATCTACAGGATTGCGCCCCCCTTCTCTGATACAGGGCAGTGGCAGTGGCATCACCAAGAGTGTCTGAGGTGTCCACAGGTGAGTGGAGGCGGAAACCTTCCTTCCTGTCACCTTTCTGAGCTTCACACAACAAATGCCCAGTTCCATCTACTATCATCCTTAATAGTGGAAACCCCTACCCAGAAAAAAAAAGGTAAAATAATGATTTAGATTTTAAAGTACATCCAATTTAAATTACAGTCTTGCTGCTTGCATTTGAAAACTGAATGGCAGAAATAACAACAACAGCCAAGACCAACTTGTCAAGTTTAGTAAAGGCCGTTCTTGTTTTGCACTATGTTCCAATTACCATGGTTTAGTTAACACTAGTGGTTAACTAATCACAGCATAGTTCAAATTTCAGATACCAGAGCTAAGTAACTGTGATTGTAGGGGGTAAATTTCACTGTGACATTTTCAGTCTGTCTATGACGCCTTAAATACACATCAGTGTAAATCAACATTAATGACAAATTAAATGAATTTTTTCACAATCAGTTGGCTTTTGGTCCAAAATGCCTGTTAAACATGTACAGATAACAAAAGAGTAGTTGTGTTGCTTCCTTATATCCCAGTAGTAGGGAGACATTTAAGCAAAAAAAAAGTATCTGTTAATGTAGTCTATTGCTCAGTAATACTCCCTGTGACTGACTCTCTTGGACACTTGAATGAGACCCTGAAAGTGTGCTTTATGCCATCAAACACAGCCTCATTAGCTCAGCTTCTTTGTCAAAGAGTGACTTCAACTCTTAAAGCTATACATAAACTTTCAGACACACTATTGATGCTTCCACAACTGAAGAACATGTCATTTCTCTAGCTGACTTCGGGAAGAAACATGCCATGAAAAGCAGGCAACACCAGAGATCTAAGTATCACAGCAGGAAATAAAATGCATACAATATGGCGGACACCTGACTGTGCAGGTAACTGCAGGATTTGAGCTGTGTGTAAGTGGAGCTTTTGATGAAATTGCTGATAGTGAGCGGCTGAGATGCTCCTAACAGAGATGCTGAGTAGACAACTAAAGAATGCGTGGAGGGAAAACTTAGCAGCATTACAGACCCTGGTAAAAATCAAAAGAAAAACCCACATTAAAGAAACTCCAGCATCTTTCACGACACTGAAAATGCAAAGGATAAAAAAATTACAAACTGATTCAACTTTACAAAATAGTGTAAAAGTTTACCAAGTGTAGAAAAATATGCTTCTTTGCTATCCAAATGTACATAACAAATAAAGCAACCAATACTTATTCTTGATAAAATTTGTTTTCGAAAAACATTCTTTGTGCTTATAATTTTTGAATTATAGCATATTGAATAAATATTAGCTTCAATATTTTCTAATGTCACTATACATTGATGATCACCTAAGAGACATTTTGAATATTTTGGGAAAACCTCATAAACATTATGGAATAATCATGATTTTCCCAGTGGTGTTAAGGTCATCATTTTGAATTCCACAGCAGTCATACTTTTTGGCCCTGCTCTGTAGTTGAAAGTGAGGGCAACCTGCATATACCTCAAGTACTTTATATTTGGAAGCAGGTGTTTCTATTCTGCACTGGTACCATCTGACAAAGCTAATGTAAATGTCATCGAGATATTGGAGCATTTCTTTCAACTTTGGAAATCTAGAAAAATAATAAAGAAACCACTACTTGTCATGGAAATATGTCCCTTTGCTGAAAGAATCCTTGGTCTTTTGCTGAAACTTTTATTCTGGATTTCAGTGAAGATAGTTAACTGAATAAGAACTTTTCCAGATTTCACTCTGGGGCCTTGGATAAGCTCTTTGTGCTCCATGTCACTCTATGAAATTAATAAAGGCTTGAACTGTTCTCCCTTCTTCCCAGAGTTTGTAACTTACCTGTCATAAAATGTTGGTGTGAACTGATCATGTTTCTAAATACTCTCTTCCTTCCAGACTTCTAGTCATTCCATTAATGAAAACATCCCTCTCCAGAAATATTATGGCTTTCCTCTATATTTGAATTTTTGCATGTTCTGATAAAAACAGGTATGTTTTACAACATCAGAATAAAAAGTTGGAGTTAGCATAGTGAAACCAAACCATGGAGGTTTTAAAATAGGTTAAAGGAAGAATTTGAAACTGTAGTATATTAAAATTGGGAGAAAGATATAAATTAAATGTTACTGAAAACATTCAAAGAAAAATTTCCAAAATGATTTTTGTTTACCAATTAGCTTGTAAGCACCACTCACCTTTGAATATCAGGTTAGAATTTTCTTCTGATAAGACGTGTTCACTTAAATACTTATACAGAGTTCAAATGCAATGAGTTTAATGTAGAAGTAGCAGTAAGATTTTAGGTTTAATTGCCTTTTACAATTCAAGCATTCTGGTTGTACTTCCTCACACTAACTAAAAATAGATTTCTCATTTCCATGGCTATACATAGAGACTACAATCATTAAAATATATTCCCATCTGCTCAAAGCGGGAGTGATCACTTCTTGAATCTTCTCTGGCCACTTAAGACTATGTGTAAGTGAGCTTTGCCTCTGACACTTGAACCCAGAAAGCCTAATTATTCAAGGGCATAGATAGGCAGCTGCTACTACTATAAGCCATTGGAATATTAATCAAAGTGGAAAATATTTACTAATAGTGTATATTTGAGGTGTGCACTTCTAGTTGATTATATAAGTGAATCTATTAATATGGTGTTTGTTCATCCTTGTTACTGTTCTATTTCATGAAGGGATATCAGTGATCTGGGGAAAGACAAAAACAAAAACAAAAACAAAAACAAAAACAAAAACAAAAACCCT
Source organism: Octodon degus (assembly GCF_000260255.1). NCBI lineage: Eukaryota > Metazoa > Chordata > Mammalia > Rodentia > Octodontidae > Octodon > Octodon degus. The sequence continues at coordinate 1,885,595 of NW_004524767.1, read as the reverse complement.
CTTCATTGTGACCCTAGAAAAGCTGAGTGAAAAGTAAAAGATCCAAAAAGATGCATGTGGCTGGGCTGTATTACAGAAGATGACATGATGTTTTTACTTTAAAAAAAAAAATGACAAGAGAGTCATTTGATTTGATTTATTAGTTTTTATTTCCAAACCCATTGCTTATAAAAGTTTCTAGATGAATGGTTTTCAAATTTAAGATGGAGAAAAATTTTTATTACACATCTATTCATACCTTGCTAAGATCCAAAATGAACAGACAGCTATTTTTAGAAATTTATCTTTCTACCATGATATCAGCTACAACCCGAACCAATTTGAACGAACTAAAATTAAGATGGCTGAAAACATTTTTCATTAATGAAATAATAAAGCATAAATTCCTTGGCCTGCAATATGAAAAAGATAAGTAAACTGATGGTGAGCTTTTAGGTACGTCAGAGTCACCAGAGACACAACAGATATATTGAGTTGGATCTCTGGGCAAAGGGTCTGAACAGATTTATATTGAAGAACTCCAGAGTTTATTCTGATCTATTGCAAAATCTTCTCAAGTGTCTGGCATTCTGAAAATCATTAGGAAGAACAAAAACAAAGTAAATGGCACAGGCTCAATTTCAAGAACTTCAGAATTCTTCTGACAATGAAGATTTTTGTGACTATGAAAATTTAATTAGAATCATATAAATATTCCGCATTTACTCACTAAAAAGCATTTAATAATAATACATGATGAAATAAATTTAATCAGTTTTTTAATTTTCCTTCTAAAAATATTGCTGATATATATCTTATATATCAAATATGCATATATATTTCTTATAATGAATCAAGAAATAAAATAATAGAACTGGAAATAAGAATGTGTCTTAGCCTTTAGTTCAATATTTCTATAAATATATATGTGATTGATTGGTTTCTTTACCAAAATGCATTCTCATTTAACATCCTATAATCACATCAAGAAAATTTCCTTCGACATTAATTGACATTCAAAAACACAGCTTATAAATATTGCACTTATCAATCATATGGAAATAATTTATTGAGCTGTTTTTGTAGTGTTGTGCTAAGTTTCAATGTTTAATAGCACTGTGGTAAATATTTTTCATGAATTTATATACATATATGATTATTTTCTCATAGTACTCTTTGAATGGAGTAAAATGAAATACCAAACCACTTACCCTAATGCTGCCAATTATTTTTTAAATATTTTGCCAATTTCCACTCATATCAGAAGTGTTTGAGAATGCCAATATCTTCATATTTATACCATTGACAACTTGAGAGAGTAGTATTTGACTGACATTTCAATTTTCATTCCTTTCCTTACTGATGAGGATTAATATTTTCTCAAAAATGCCTTTACATTTAAATGTACATCATTTACAAGGGTAAATTTAAAGGAAAATGTTAAAGAAGTCTACCAGGATTATAGAATTTTAAGTTGGCAAAGCTTAGAACACAGCTGATATGTATAGATTTGTTTCTCTGAGTTGAAATCAAATAGAACATAAAATTTTAGATTTCATGTTTGGTATTTGGCAGGTTCAGAGAGATATATACATTAACTGTCATAGAACATTAAAATTATCTTCCACTGGCTAAAAAGACATCTCAGAATTTTAAATTTTATATGACGTCTACAACATAACATTTTAATTAGTCAAGCCGAAGTGCCACAGAGACACACAGACCTGGCAGTGATCTGGTTGCAGAATGATTGAGCAGTTGCGGGTGAAACAAGCTAAAGAGGATAATCAACATTAATGCTAATTTTTTTAGCATTAATGGCTCCTTAGTTAGAAGCTGCACAGCTTCCAGGTGTCCACCCAGATGCCACACATTAAAATGGTCCTTAGGTGCACACAGAGTCACTCATGCAGGGCATAAAGTGGCAACCAGTGTGGAAAATTATGCTCTAAATGATGGCACTGATCGGACTTTGCTCAGTTTTCACAAAAATTTGATACTCACATGGGTGAGACCCTTCTTCTGATATCAGACCATTTGTTAAAATTTGAACACACTTAAATATGATGAAATCATTTTAAAAGGAAAAATACTTTTGTACCACATTCCACAATCCTTTTCAATCTTCCAGAATGACCCTTAAATGCTATAAGAATATAGCAATTTACTAAACACTCACACAATGCAAACCACAGTTCCTTAACACTGAAACTATAGTGTAGACATAAAGCCCTGAAATTAATGGACTGTATCTGAGTTCTTTACTCATTGGACCAGAATTGAAAGTAGAGATTCCTGTGTAGGTAAGAATGGAAGAATTTGAAATGAACCCACTGAACTGTGTCACTCTATAGATAATGGAAGTCTTCCATTATCCACAAAACAGAGTAATTGCTCCAAAGCATATTTAACACCATATGAATTAATCAGAATCATATGGAAACATTTTCAAAATTAGCATGAACAATAAGCAGAATTTGTTTAATGCTATTGGGCTCACAGTTGTCAGCTATTAGCATATAGTGAAATATTTTAGGAATGGCCTATTTACTACTGATTGCTAAAATGTATCATGGATCAAATGAGAACTATAAATAAATCCGTCTTAGATACAAGACTCAGACTGAAAATAGTTGTGTATTAAGAAGCGTTTAACAATTTGTAATGCATTGTCCAATGCCTGGGCTAATATATACCAAGTTCTGATAAGATTGTACATAGGATATCAAAAACATTGCGTCTTATTTATTTACACTACATAATTTTCCACACTAGAAATCAGTGTTGAACATTTTTATAGTTGGGTTATTTATAACCTCTATTTTTTGTTGCTGATATCCAATTTTCTGCTTTTAATTAACATTTTTAAGATTGTACATAAGAGGTACAATGTGATACAATGTGATAATGAATATATAATGATCTCTTGAAATACTTTCAGGTTTTTGTGGCAGGAAATTTGAAATTATTCTAGTTCTTTACGGAATATATAATAAATTGTAAAGAACATTCATCTGATTGTGCATATCTCTGCAGCAGGATGACCCCCCCCTTACTGGTAATATGGTGCCCGCTCTCCAGTCCCCCCACCCCTCACTTCACCATCCATCTCACTGCTTCCTTCCTGGCCTCTAGTGATGAATATTCTCCTCTCTACTTTTATGAAATCATTCTTAGTTCCAACATGTGAGTAAGATCATATGCTGTTTGCCTTCTTCACCTGGCTTGTTTCACGTAACATATTGTCCTCCAGTCCCACCATGCTTTCACAAATAACAGGATTTCATTATTTGTTTTTGGTGCTCAATAATAGCATTTTGTGCCCAAATACCGTATTTTCTTTATGCATCCCTCAGTGAAAACTTCCTCTAATTCCGTCTTTTCTATTGTGAACAGTGTTGGGATAAGCACGAGAGTAGAAGTACCGCGCTGATTCACGGATGTCATATTCTGTAGGTAGATACCTAGTAGTGAGACAGCGGGGCCCTATGTTGTTTCTATTTTTAGTTTTCTGAAGAAGAATAAGTGTGTAAATGTGGTAATTTACATTCCCATCAGGGGTTTGAAAGAGTTTCCTATGGCTGCATCTATCTTGGTCCATTTTCTTTTTTTTTTTCTTTTTTTCTTTTTTTTTTTCTTTTTTTTTGCTGAACCGGGGATTGAACTCAGGCCCTTGCGCTTGCCAGGCAAACACTTATTCTACTGAGCTAACTCCTCTTTCTTTCGTGGGAGAAAACCCGCATGCCCACAGGTGAAAGGCAGAGCGATGCAACTTGGTGTAAGGTCCCCAGCTGGCTTGCTCCAAGTCAGGAATGTCTCACGGAGCAGGAGAGCAGCTCAGGGCTCACTTCGCTGCGCTCTGGAGGCTGACACGGGAAAGGCCCCAGTGGTGGCAGCCGGGCCAGCACAGCAGCAACGCACAGTCCTCACCCAAGGCCCCTTGTGGGTCCTCTCTAAGCCGTGCCACCAGTTTTTATTTTCTTGTTCTTGATAAGAGTCACTGAAGAGTAAGATGCTATATTTTTATGATTGTAGGTTGATTTTTTTACCCCATCAACTTCTTTTCGATTGCAAACCTCTGTGACATGTTTTGAGGTCAGGCATTGTTATACCTTTGACTTTATTTGTATACTTCAAGATTTCTTGGGTTATTTGGAGTTACTATGGTTTCCGGTGAACTTTATGATCTTTTAAAAATTTTTACAAAGAATACCATTAGTGTATTGATGACAGTTACTCTGAATCTGTAACTCAGTTTCAGTAGTATGGACATTTTAACAGTATTAATTCTTCCAATCTGGAAGCATGCCTGTCTTTTTTATTTCACACAATAAAAACTTAAATCCTCAGACATTCTCTATTAAGGAATACTAATTTGTTCAAGTTACAATGAGTTAAAGTTACATGACCATTTTATTTCTTCAAAATACAGTCAGTCTCTGGCGCTCTACTCCCGGGAACAAATGGTCTTCTGGATTCGCCACACTCAGAGCAGCTGCTTTCCGCACATCAGGCAGTGCACTGTGTGGGGGCCCAAGCGTCGCGCTGTTGGGGGGCCCTGCTTCACACTCCCTCTCCCTTTGTGCAGAGCTCTCCTCCCTTACCCATTCTACTTTGTACTAGTTTTTCTTTACTTCAGTAGTCTCTTGCATTTTCCCATAGCATTTATCCCTATGAGGTTATTTGTGTCCCTGGTGGTTCCATGTTAAATTTTACTGATATTCTATCACTTTCCTAAGGATAGTGTATTTTGCAATATTTTAATCCATGGGAATAAGCTGTATATATTGTACATTACTATTTTTCAGATGATAATAAAACTTCTGTCTGTAATCCTAGCATGCACACTAAGTGGAACTTAGAGAGAGTAGTGTCTGTGCAGTAGAAAGGGTTTCCCAGTAGAGACTATAACTGCAGACTACATAAAGAAAGGGAAATATGCCTGTTACTAATAACCAGTACAGCTTGCGTCCTTGTTCAAAAGAGGTTGTAAAAAGGTATAAATGAAAACACATTAGTTACTGGAAATATGGCTAAAAAAGAATTTTTAACATATGAAGAAGTCCTGGACCTGAGAATTATTAAAAAATATACAGTTCTCTACAGTCAAAAAAGACATGGATTTTTAAGGAAAATAGAACATCCAGCATTAGAGTTAGGTCTGAGACTTACCACACTACAGTTACTTAGGGTGGTGGAAGAAGGGGAAAGCAGAAAGTAGGGGAACATGAGGGATAGATGCTGAAGAAAGAAAGTAAAGAAAAAGAGACAATAAAGTATGTTGACCTCACGATTATTGCATATCAAACACTGCACCTAGTACTTAGTGAAAACAGCATGACTGGTTAGGGGCATCATGGCCATGTTTGATTTGTTGTTGTTGTTCTTTAAAAATATTGGCTGACTGATTGATTGATTGATTGATTTTGTTGCCCTCATATCTGATTTTATGCTGTTAATTTTAAAAAGAAAAAAAAATTCCAAAACAAGGTACTAGGAGAGTAACAATGGTAAATACACTGTGTATTGTTATCTTTAAATTAGTTACTCAGATTACAAGACACAGGCATTTCATTTTTCAAAAAGTCTCCGTTAAAGATTCATGCTTTTTTTATATACATATATTAGTTGACTATTGTCTAGATTATTCTTCTCTTATTGCTGGGACAAATACCTGAAACCAAAATGGAGGAAGGAAAGGCTTGTTTAGCTCACAGTTACTGGAGGTTTCAGTCCATACTCAGCTGGCTCCGAAGGCAGAGAGCAACCTTTCAAGAGCAGAAAGCAAAGGGGAGTAGTAACAGCAACCATGGCAACAGAGAACAAGTCCGTCTCCCCATCGCCCTTATGATGCATTCAGGCTATCCACCCCAGGCTGGGTGTAGCACTCACACCTATAATCCCAGCCTTGGATCATGAATTAATCACAGACTGTAGAACTGCACCTCAATGACTGCAGGAGGCTTTGAGGGAACAAATACACACCAAGTATAACAACTATGTTTCTTTTTCTTTTTCTTTTCTTTTCTTATTTTTTTTTTATTTTAGGGAAGGGTCTATAGGGTGTTCAGGGTCTCACTACTAGATAGGACTCATAGTGATCTGCCTGCTTACAGCCTCCCAAGAGCTGGGATTACAGGCACTTGCCACCAGGCCCAGTCTCAATCGCAGTCTCAGTGCACCCCTGGGGTGGGACCAGCACAGCAAGCACAGGGGCCTTGGCCCTGACCCCTGTGCCTGCTTATAGACATTTTATTCTGCCGAGCTTTTTGGCTGGCCCCAACAACTATGTTTCTCATTGTTAATCATGAAAGAAATCAAAATAAGTTTTAAACCAATATTTAATTAATTCCTTTTTCAGTTATTTACTGTATTTCCTTAATGGTAATATAAACATGACATCAATTATAATATGTCACAATTGTGACATAAAGAATCTCTTAGATCAGTTACTTTTGCCAAAATAGTTTCGTTAAGAATGTTACCAGGAATACCTGCATGTATTTAAGCATAGGTTTACATGTTGTCTGAAGCCTTGGAGCTATTCACGCCTGGAGAAAGTCTTTTCTGAAGCAGTTCCACAAGCTAAGCTTTTAGCCACTAGAACCTCAGCGAGGCACAGTAGGTAACAGCCCTCACTCAGTAAAATCCTTCACATGCCCCCTTACTTAAAGGATGGCCAAAGGCTCGTTTGTTACCACATTTGTCCCCGTAGCAGTACATAGCACTGCTGTCACTGTTAAACCTGGGGGGATCCCGAGGTGTGGAGAGTTGAATAACACTCCTCAAGTCACACACTTATTGCAGTTACTAATCACCCTGGATATTGAGTTAGCAGCTGGCAGTTTTCCTCTTAAACTAGTGCTTTTTAGACATGAGTATGCTTTGTTGTTAGAATGTGCCCATTCCTCAGTTACTGCTGCAAACACATTGCTGATATTAGCGTTCACTTTCATTGTATAGAAAAAGTGCATACTTAAAGGCTATTTGAAGGTGTACTTTTGCTTAAACATACTTGGCTTTTGGGGCAAATATGCTTCCTATAACCAAATATTAAAAGCCAGAAAAGTTTAGTGTTGTTGATTACAACAACCTATACAATTCCAAACAATTATCATCATTTACATTAGACCTCAGAACAAAGGAAAATGCTTTAAATTTAATATTCTTATTTCTTTAACAGCATATAATAGACATATCAGGCACATTGTAAGCTGTGTACATTCAGAGTCTACAGTATGATATATGAATACATCTGAGGACCTACCTCTTGAAGTTTCCTCTCCTCTCTTGTAACCCTTCTCCTGCCATTTGTACTTCAAGCCCCATTTCCATGAAATCAATAACTTATTTTATGCTAGCATAAATCAGTTTACATTTTTATGGAATTTTTATGTAACTTGAAGAATATAGTATGCACACTTTTGTCTGTCTTTCTTATTTTCACAATTGTGGTGAGATTTATCTATACATTTGCAGGTATCAAGAGTATATTGGAGGAGCCAGGGAGATGGCTCAGTAGAATATGCACTTGCCTGGAAAGTTCAATCCTTGGTTCCACAAAAAAAAAAAAAGAAAGAAAGTATATTGCAGCCAGAAAGATAGCTCAGTGGAATAAGTGCTTGTCTGGGAAGTGCAAGGTCCTGAGTTTGATCCATGGTACCAGCCAAAAAAGAGAAAAGAAAAATA